>NW_027307789.1:0-220000 GCF_047496885.1 Scyliorhinus torazame
AGATTAAAGGTTTAAAGAGACACTAAAAAGCTGGAGAGAAATGGACAGATAGTGGCAGAAAGCTGGGGAGACAGAGAGAGAGAGAGAGAGGGGCAAGAATGGAAGGAAGACAGAAAGGGAGAGAAAGCCTCTCTTTTTCACGACCTCCCTCTCCCTCCACCATCTGTCTTTCTCCTCTCCCTCTCTCTAATCTCTATTACCCCCCAGCCCCACACTCTTTCTGTACTTCTCTCTCTCTCTCTTTCTATCATCCTAATAGTTGGGAAGGAGAAAGAGAGAGAGAGACAGGGTCACACACAGGAATCCAACATTCACAACCACAGCAAACTGAATTCAAATGACCTCCTGCGAATTTAATTTCACTCTCATACTTGTGCCTCGGCCTAAAATACAGGCTTCATTCCAGAATTAGACCCGCTTCAAGTCAAGGGACTTTAATTCCGGGCAATCGAGATTACTTTACAGTCAATGGGTTCATTTAAAAGTGACCCCCACTATCGTTAATTTTGTGAATTATGCCGGCAACCTGGGCACAGGGAGAGCCCAACAAATGATGACCACTTTCAAAATTGAGTTCAGAGTTTCTGATCTGAGATTTCTCTCTCTCTCTCTACCAGATTACAGAGAGTGGCTGAAACTGAAATGCCCCCCCCCCTCCCCACACACACACCGCACCCCATACCCCCACCCCTGGGACGCTCAGAATTAATATAACCCCTGTTATTTTGGAACAAAATTAGACAGCTTCATATTCCAGATTTGTATTTTACTCTTTGCCGCCCACCTAAGGTTTAATGTGTTTGTGTCTAAGTGCAAGGCCGGGGCTGCAATAAAGAGACAACTCACGTGAGTGCGGCCTGTGGAGTAGGCCTCAGTCCATCCATCCATGCTCGGGAGAAATACCCTTACCCAAAGATTCCTGCTCACATTGCAGTCTTTCAAAATTCAAATTCCTGGGAAAAAGAGGGAGAAAATTAACTAAACCACAGGAAAAGATTGAAACTATTTAATACAGCGAGAGCCCAGGGTCCCCTTTTCAGTTTTACAACCCCTCAGCAACATCCAAATACAAATAAGTCACAGCTTTCAACCAGAGGTTAAAAAAGATTGAGAGACAATTAATACTCAAAATCTTTTTATTGTCACAATTAGGCTGACATTAATACTGCAATGAAGTTACTGTGAAAATCCCCTTCTCTTGTGTTTCTCGCTGTCTCTCTATCCCTCTTATACATATTTCTGTCTCCCTCCCTCACTCACTCTTTTTGATCCCTCCAATATTAAAATTAAACCTCAGTCAGGGTAATAACCCGGGTGAAGCCTGCGGAACAGGCCTCAGCCAGCGCTCCCTTCGGAAGAATTCACCCTCCCTCGTCCTCCTCACTGGATTCCCGACTTCCTTCCAGTTCTCCAAATAAAAACGCCTCTGGAGAAAAAAAGGAGATAACATTGATTATAAAGGCAATAACAGGGACATTTTAATAAAATATTCAAAACAGCACAACAGGAGTTCAACATCTCCAATCTCGAGTCAATCAGTAACATGTCAACACCCAAAATGCACAGCTCAAAACAGGCAGATTGACACACCCAGCGACACACACACACACACACACACTGAAGCAGAGGGGTAATGTTTTGAGTGTAGTGAGTTTTTGGTTTGTGAACTGAAGTCCCTCAGACACAGATATATCCTCAGTGAGCTGTGAGCAGACTCCACCCCTAGTCTCTGCCATGTGTGGAATGTCTGTCTCAGACCACAGCTCTCTATTGACATGTAAATGCAGGCCAAGAGATACTGATCTCCTTGCTGCTCAGCCCCACACACACAGAATGTGACTTCAGCTAACCCTTGGCCTTCCCCACACCAGTGTTGTTCACTGAGCAGGCCAGAAAAAATTGGATTAAATGTAATTATTAGACAGGGACGTTCTTATTTTCTCTACCCAAGTGGATAACATCACATTTATCCACGTTGTACTGCATCTGCCATATCTCTCACTCACTCCCCTCCAATAGGATTGAATCGTAATTTAAAATAGTATTGGGAAATGATTAGAAACAGTTTGGACTGAGATCTCCTCACTGACCTGTGTGCAGACCCCACCCCCGACTTTCTGTGAGGAATGCCCCCCTCGGTGTGGTTCCTGTGTCTACTAAGGAAGACACTTGTCCTGTCTATGGTTATGTTAATTCAGCAGTCAGCAACAGATTCTTTCCTGTCATTATTTCTGTCTTTGGTTTAACATTTGTTTACCTCTGAATTTCTGGCATGTTTGGAATGACTATTCGTCTGTCGCCTTAGGAAGGCTCTCCATAGAATGAGTAAAAAGCAGCAAGAAATCACAGAATGTGAGTTAAACACAACTTCATTTCTGCCTCCATTTGGAGAGCAGATTCCTGGCCACAAAAACAAAGCTCATTGCAAAGTTTCACTTCATATTTTACATGTTGTTCACAGACAGATTTCTTCAATGAGCTGCTCTATAAATCTGGATTCAATTTGACTTTTTCTCACTGAGAGATGAAAAGTTTATTCCTGAATCAGTACACGGTCATCGGCAACAACATAATTTTATTAGACAGTGAGGATCAATGGGATTTTTCACTGAAATCCTCTGATGTCAATTCCTGAGATTAGAATTTGTAATGAAAAAATTTGGATTCAATGAAAACGGTCAGTTTAATAACCCCAATGTTCTGACTGCCTCACGTCCTGGCACCCTCACACCCTCACACCCTCATGTCCCCTAACTCTCAATCCCTGACCCACTCACGCCTCCGAAACCTCAGATCCTGACCCGCTGTGTACCTCTTTCTGTGTGTGTGTCCCTTACTCTGTCTGTGTGCCCACCTCTCACTGTCCCTCTCTGTATCCCTCTCTCCCTCTGTGTCCCCCTCTCTCGCTGTCTGTGTCCTTCTATCTCACTCTATCCCTCTCTTTCACTGCGTACCTTTCTATCTGTCTCACTCTCTCTGTGTCCCTCTCCCTCTATGTGTCCCCGTCTCGCTGTCTCTCTCGCTGTGTTCCTCGCTCTCTCGCTGTGTCCTTCTCTCTCTCGCTGTGTACCCGTCCCTCTCGCTGTGTCCCCCTCTCTCTCGCTGCGTCCCTCACTCTCTCTCGCTGCTTCCCTCTCTCTCTCGCTGTGTCCCCCTCTCTCTCGCTGTGTTCCTCGCTCTCTTGCTGTGTCCCTCTCTCTCTTGCTGTGTACCCGTCCCTCTCGCTGTGTCCCCCTCTCTCTCTCTCGCTGTGTTCCTCGCTCACTCGCTGTGTCCCTCTCCCTCTCGCTGTGTACACGTCCTTCTCGCTGTGTCCCCCTCTCTCTCGCTGTGTACCCCGCTCTCTCGCTGTGTCCCTCTCTCTCTTTCGCTGTGTCATAGATTATCATAGAATTTACAGTGCAGAAGGTGGCCATTCGGCCCATCGAGGGACACACAGAGAGAGCAAGGGACACAGACAGAGCCAGGGACACAGAGAGAGCAAGGGACATAGAGAGCGAGGGACACACAGAGAGAGCGAGGAACACAGAGAGTGAGGAACACAGAGAGCGAGGGAAACAGAGAGAGCGAGGGACACAGAGAGAGCGAGGGACACAGAGAGTGAGGAGGAACACAGCGAGAGAGAGAGAGGGGAAAGAGCACGCCACCCAAGGTCAACACCGCCACCCTATCCCCATAACCCAGTAACCCTATCCCCATAACCCAGTAACCCCACAACGCTAAGGGCAATTTTGGACACTAAGGGCAATTTATCATGGCCAATCCACCTAACCTGCACATCTTTGGACTGTGGGAGGAAACCGGAGCACCCGGAGGAAACCCACGCAGACACGGGGAGGACGTGCAGACTCCGCACAGAGAGTGACCCAAGCCGGAATCGAACCTGGGACCCTGGAGCTGTGAAACAATTGTGCTATCCACAAGGCTACCGTGCTGTCCCACTCTCTCTCGCTGTGTCCCTCCCTCACTCGGTGTGCTCCTCTCTCTCTCGCTGTGCTCCTCTCTCTCTCGCTGTGCCCCTCTCTCTCTCGCTGTGGTCCTCTCTCACTCGCTGTGTCCCTCTCTCTCTCGCTGTGTCCCTCACTCTCTCGTCGTGTACCCGTCCCTCTCGCTGTGTCCCCCTCTCTCTCGTTGTGTCCCTCTCTCTCTCGCTGTGTCCCTTGCTCTCTGTGTCCCTTGCTCTCTTTGTCCCTTGCTCTCTCCCTGTCCCCCTCTCTCTCTCTCGCTGTGTCCCTTGCTCTCTGTGTCCCTCACTCTCTGTGTCCCTCGCTCTCTCTGCGTCCCTCGCTCTCTCTGTGCCCCTCGCTCTGTCTGTGTCCCTCGGTCTGTGTCCCTCACTCTCTCTGTGTCCCTCACTCTCTGTGTCCCTCGCTCTCTCTGTGTCCCTCGCTCTCTCTGTTTCCCTCGCTCTCTGTGTTCCTCACTCTCTGTGTTCCTCGCTCTCTCTGTGTGTCCCTCGCTCTCTATGTCCCTTGCTCTCTCTGTGTCCCTGGCTCTGTCTGTGTCCCTTGCTCTCTCTGTGTGTCCCTCGCCCTGTGTGTCCCTCGCTCTCTGTGTCCCTCGATCTCTCTGTGTCCCTCGCTCTCTCTGTGTCCCTCACTCTCTCTGTGTCCCTCCCTTTCTGTGTGTCCCTCGCTCTCTCTGTGTCCCACGCTCTCTCTGTGTCCCTCGCTCTCTCAGTGTCCCTCGGTCTGTGACCCTCGCTCTGTCTGTGTCCCTCCCTTTCTGTGTGTCCCTCGGGCTCTCTGTATCCCTCGCGCTCTCTGTGTCCCTCGTGCACTGTGTCCCTCACTCTCTGTGTCCCTCGTTCTCTCTGTGTCCCTCACTCTCTGTTTCCCTCACTCTCTGTGTCCCTCGCTCTCTGTGTCCCTTGTGCTCTGTGTCCCTCGCTCTTTGTGTCCCTCGCTCTCTGTCTCTCTTGCTGTGTTCCTCGCTCTCTCGCTGTGTCCCTCTCTCTCTCGCTGTGTACCCGTCCCTCTCGATGTGTCCCCCTCTCTCTCTCGCTGCGCCCCTCACTCTCTCTCGCTGCGTCCCACTCTCTCTCGCTGTGTCCCCCTCTCTCTCGTTGTGTCCCTCGCTCTCTCGCTGTGTCCCTTGCTCTCTGTGTCCCTTGCTCTCTGTGTCCCTTGTTCTCTCTGTGTCACCATCTCTCTCGTTGTGTCCCTCTCTCTCTCTCGCTGTGTCCCTTGCTCTCTGTGTCCCTCACTCTCTGTGTCCCTCGCTCTCTCTGTGTCCCTCGCTCTCTCTGTGTCCCTCTTCCTCCATGTGTCCCTCGCTCTCTCTGTGTCCCTCGCTCTAGCTGTGTCCCTCGCTCTCGCTGTGTCCCTCGCTCTCTCTGTGTCCCTCGCTCTCTCTGTGTCCCTCGCTCTCTGTGTCCCTTGCTCTCTGTGTCCCTCGCTCTCTCTGTGTCCATCGCTCTCTCTGTGTCCCTCGCTCTCTCTGTGTCCCTCGGTCTGTGACCCTCGCTCTGTCTGTGTCCCTCCCTTTCTGTGTGTCCCTCGGGCTCTCTGAGTCCCTCGCGCTCTCTGTGTCCCTCGTGCACTGTGTCCCTCACTCTCTGTGTCCCTCGTTCTCTGTGTTAATCGCTCTCTGTGTCCCTCGTTCTATCTGTGTCCCTCACTCTTTGTTTCCCTCACTCTCTGTGCCCCTCGCTCTCTGTGTTCCTCGTGCTCTGTGCCCCTCGCTCTTTGTGTCCCTCGCTCTCTCTGTCTCTCTCGACGTGTTCCTCGCTCTCTCGCTGTGTCCCTCTCTCTCTAGTTGTGTACCCGTCCCTCTCGATGTGTCCCCTTCTCTCTCTCGCTGCGTCCCTCTCTCTCTCGCTGTGTCCCCCTATCTCTCGCTGTGTTCCTTGCTCTCTCGCTGTGTCCCTCTCTCTCTCGCTGTGTACCCGTCCCTCTCGCTGTGTCCCCCTCTCTCTCTCTCTTGCTGTGTTCCTCGCTCACTCGCTGTGTCCCTCCCTCTCTCGCTGTGTACCCGTCCCTCTCGCTGTGTACCCCTCTCTCTCGCTGTGTCCCCCTCTCTCTCTCTCGCTGTGTTCCTCGCTCACTCGCTGTGTCCCTCTCTCTCTCGCTGTGTACCCGTCCCTCTCGCTGTGTACCCCTCGCTCTCGCTGTGTTCCTCGCTCACTCGCTGTGTCCCTCTCTCTCTCGCTGTGTACCCGTCCCTCTCGCTGTGTACCCCTCGCTCTCGCTGTGTTCCTCGCTCACTCGCTGTGTCCCTCTCTCTCTCGCTGTGTACCCGTCCCTCTCGCTGTGTACCCCTCTCTCTCTCGCTGTGTCCCCCTCTCTCTCTCTCGCTGTGTTCCTTGCTCTCTCGCTGTGTCCCTCTCTCTCTCGCTGTGTACCCGTCCCTCTCGCTGTGTCCCCCTCTCTCTCTCTCGCTGTGTTCCTCGCTCACTCGCTGTGTCCCCCTCTCTCTCGCTGTGTCCCTCTCTCTCTCGCTGTGTCCCTCTCTCTCTCGCTGTGTCCCCCTCTCTCTCTCTCGCTGTGTTCCTCGCTCACTCGCTGTGTACCTCTCTCTCTCGCTGTGTACCCGTCCCTCTCGTTGTGTCCCCCTCTCTCTCGCTGTGTTCCTCGCTCACTCGCTGTGCCCCTCTCTCTCTCGCTGTGTCCCTCTCTCTCTCGCTGTGTCCCCCTCTCTCTCTCTCGCTGTGTTCCTCGCTCACTCGCTGTGTCCCTCTCTCTCTCACTGTGTCCCTCTCTCTCTCGCTGTGTACCCGTCCCTCTCGCTGTGTCCCCCTCTCTCTCGTTGTGTTCCCCGCTCTCTCGCTGCGTCCCTCTCTCTCTCGCTGTGTCCCCCTATCTCTCGCTGTGTTCCTTGCTCTCTCGCTGTGTCCCTCTCTCTCTCGTTGTGGACCCGTCCCTCTCGCTGTGTCCCCCTCTCTCTCTCTCTCGCTGTGTTCCTCGCTCACTCGCTGTGTCCCTCCCTCTCTCGCTGTGTACCCGTCCCTCTCGCTGTGTACCCCTCTCTCTCGCTGTGTCCCCCTCTCTCTCTCTCGCTGTGTTCCTCGCTCACTCGCTGTGTCCCTCTCTCTCTCGCTGTGTACCCGTCCCTCTCGCTGTGTACCCCTCGCTCTCGCTGTGTTCCTCGCTCACTCGCTGTGTCCCTCTCTCTCTCGCTGTGTACCCGTCCCTCTCGCTGTGTACCCCTCTCTCTCGCTGTGTTCCTCGCTCACTCGCTGTGTCCCTCCCTCTCTCGCTGTGTACCCGTCCCTCTCGCTGTGTACCCCTCTCTCTCGCTGTGTCCCCCTCTCTCTCTCTCGCTGTGTTCCTCGCTCACTCGCTGTGTCCCTCTCTCTCTCGCTGTGTAACCGTCCCTCTCGCTGTGTACCCCTCGCTCTCGCTGTGTTCCTCGCTCACTCGCTGTGTCCCTCTCTCTCTCGCTGTGTACCCGTCCCTCTCGCTGTGTACCCCTCTCTCTCGCTGTGTTCCTTGCTCTCTCGCTGTGTCCCTCTCTCTCTCGCTGTGTACCCGTCCCTCTCGCTGTGTCCCCCTCTCTCTCTCTCGCTGTGTTCCTCGCTCACTCGCTGTGTCCCCCTCTCTCTCGCTGTGTCCCTCTCTCTCTCGCTGTGTCCCTCTCTCTCTCGCTGTGTCCCCCTCTCTCTCTCTCGCTGTGTTCCTCGCTCACTCGCTGTGTACCTCTCTCTCTCGCTGTGTACCCGTCCCTCTCGTTGTGTCCCCCTCTCTCTCGCTGTGTTCCTCGCTCACTCGCTGTGTCCCTCTCTCTCTCGCTGTGTCCCTCTCTCTCTCGCTGTGTCCCCCTCTCTCTCTCTCGCTGTGTTCCTCGCTCACTCGCTGTGTCCCTCTCTCTCTCACTGTGTCCCTCTCTCTCTCGCTGTGTACCCGTCTCTCTCGCTGTGTCCCCCTCTCTCTCGTTGTGTTCCCCGCTCTCTCGCTGTGTCCCCCTCTCTCTCTCTCGCTGTGTTCCTCGCTCACTCGCTGTGTCCCTCTCTCTCTCGCTGTGTACCCGTCCCTCTCGCTGTGTACCCCTCTCTCTCGCTGTGTTCCCCGCTCTCTCGCTGTGTCCCTCTCTCTCTTTCGCTGTGTCATAGATTATCATAGAATTTACAGTGCAGAAGGTGGCCATTCGGCCCATCGAGTCTGCACCGGCTCTTGGAAAGAGCACCCCACCCAAGGTCAACACCGCCACCCTATCCCCATAACCCAGTAACCCCACAACGCTAAGGGCAATTTTGGACACGAAGGGCAATTTATCATGGCCAATCCACCTAACCTGCACATCTTTGGACTGTGGGAGGAAACCGGAGCACCCGGAGGAAACCCACGCACACACGGGGAGGATGTGCAGACTCCGCACAGAGAGTGACCCAAGCCGGAATCGAACCTGGGATCCTGGAGCTGTGAAACAATTGTGCTATCCACAATGCTACCGTGCTGTCCCACTCTCTCTCGCTGTGTCCCCCTCTCTCTCTCGCTGCGTCCCTCACTCTCTCTCGCTGCGTCCCACTCTCTCTCGCTGTGTCCCTCCCTCACTCGGTGTGCTCCTCTCTCTCTCGCTGTGCCCCTCTCTCTCTCGGTGTGCTCCTCTCTCACTCGCTGTGTCCCTCCCTCACTCGGTGTGCTCCTCTCTCACTCGCTGTGTCCCTCTCTCTCTCGCTGTGTCCCTCACTCTCTCGCCGTGTACCCGTCCCTCCCGTTGTGTCCCCCTCTCTCTCGTTGTGTCCCTCTCTCTCGCTGTGTCCCTTGCTCTCTGTGCCCCTTGCTCTCTCTGTGTCCCCCTCTCTCTCGTTGTGTCACTCTCTCTCTCTCGCTGTGTCCCTTGCTTTCTGTGTCCCTCACTCTCTGTGTCCCTCGCTCTCTCTGTGTCCCTCGCTCTCTCTGTGTCCCTCGCTCTCTCTGTGTCCCTCTTCCTCCATGTGTCCCTCGCTCTCTCTGTGTCCCTCGCTCTAGCTGTGTCCCTCGCTGTCGCTGTGTCCCTCGCTCTCTCTGTGTCCCTCGCTCTCTCTGTGTCCCTCGCTCTCGCTGTGTCCCTTGCTCTCTGTGTCCCTTGCTCTCTGTGTCCCTCACTCTCTCTGTGTCCATCGCGCTCTCTGTGTCCCTCTCCCTCCATGTGTCCCTCGCTCTCTCTGTGTCCCTCGCTCTCTCTGTGTCCCTCGCTCTCTCTGTGTCCCTCTCCCTCCATGTGCCCATCGCTCTCTCTGTGTCCCTCGCTCTCGCTGGGTCCTTCGCTCTTGCTGTGTTCCTCGCTCTGTGTGTCCCTCGCTCTCTCTGTGTCCATCGCTCTCACTGTGTCCCTCTCCCTCCATGTGTCCCTCGCTCTCTCTGTGTCCCACGCTCTCGCTGTGTCCCTCACTCTCTTTGTGTCCCTCGCTCTCACTGTGTCCCTTGCTCTCTGTGTCCTTCGCTCTCTGTGTCCCTCGCTCTCTGTGTCCCTCGCTCTCTCTGTGTCCCTCGCTCTCGCTGTGTCCCTCTCCCTCCATGTGTCCCTCGCTCTCTCTGCGTCCCTCGCTCTCTCTGTGTCCCTCGCTCTCTCTGTGTCCCTCGCTTTCGCTGTGTCCCTCTCCCTCCATGTGTCCCTCACTCTCTCTGCGTCCCTTGCTCTCTCTGTGTCCCTCGCGCTCTCTGTGTCCCTCACTCTCTGTGTCCCTCGCTCTCTCTGGGTCCCTTGCTCTCCCTGTGTCCCTCACTCTCTGTGTCCCTCACTCTCTGTGTCCCTCGCTCTCTCTGTGTCCCTCGCTCTCTCTGTGTCCCTCGCTCTCGCTGTGTCCCTTGCTGTCTCTGTGTCCCTCGCTCTCTCTGTGTCCCTCTCCCTCCATGTGTCCCTCTCCCTCCATGTGTCCCCCTCTCTTTGTCTCTCTCGCTCTGTCCCACTCTCTCTCGCTGCGTTCCTCACTGTCCCTCTCTCTCAGTCCCTCTCACTTTGTGTCCCTCTTTCTCTGTGTCCCTCAGTCTCTGTGTCCCTGTCTCTCTGTCTCTCTCTCAGTGCCCCTCTCTCTCTGTGTCCCTCTCTCTCTGTCCATCGCTCTCTGTGTCCCTCGTGCTCTCTGTGTCCCTCGCGCTTTCTGTGTCCCTCGTTCTCTCTGTGTCCCTCCCTTTCTGTCTGTCCCTCGCTCTCTCTGTGTCCCTCGCTCTCTGTGTCCATCATTCTCTGTGCCCCTCGCTCTCTCTGTGTCCCTCGCTCTCTCTGTGTCCCTCACTCTCTGTGCCCCTCGCTCTCTCTGTTTCACTCGCTCTTTCTGTGTGTCCATCGCTCTCTGTGTCCATCGCTCTCTGTGTCCCTCGCTCTCTGTGTCCCTCGCTCTCTGTGCCCCTCGCTCTCTGTGTCCCTCGCTCTCTCTGTGTCCCTCACTCTCTGTGCCCCTCGCTCTCTCTGTGTCCCTCGCTCTCTCTGTGTCCCTCACTCACTCTGTGTCCCTCCCTTTCTGTGTGTCCCTCACTCTCTCTGTGTCCCTCGCTCTCTCTGTGTCCCTCGGTCTGTGTCCCTCGATCTCTCTGTGTCCCTCGCTCTCTCTGTGTCCCTCACTCTCTGTGCCCCTCGCTCTCTCTGTGTCCCTCACTCTCTGTGACCCTCGCTCTCTCTGTGCCCCTCGCTCTCTCTGTGTCCTGGCTTTGTCTGTGTCACTCGCTCTCTCTGTGTGTCCCTCACTCTCTGTCCCCCTCGCTCTCTGTGCCCCTCGCTCTCTGTGGCCCTCGCTCTCTCTGTGTCCCTCACTCTCTCTGTGTCCCTCTCTTTTTGTGTGTCCCTCGCTCTCTCTGTGTCCCTGGTTTTGTCTGTGTCCCTCGCTCTCTCTGTGTCCCTCGCTCTCTGTGTCCCTCGCTCTCTCTGTGTCCCTCGCTCTCTGTGTCCCTCGCTCTCTCTGTGTCCCTCCCTTTCTGTGTGTCCCTCGCTCTCTCTGTGTCCCACACTCTCTCTGTGTGGCCCTCGCTCTCTGTGTCCCTCGCTCTCTCTGTGTCCCTCGCTCTCTGTGACCCTCGCTCTCTCTGTGTCCCTCCCTTTCTGTGTGTCCCTCGCACTCTCTGTGTCTCTCACTCTCTAAGTGTCCCTCCCTTTCTGTGTGTCGCTCACTCTCTCTGTGTCCCTGTCTCTCTCTGTGCCCCTCGCTCTCTCTGTGTACCTCACTCTCTCTGTGTCTCTCCCTTTCTGTGTGTCCCTCGCACTCTCTGTGTCCCTCACTCTCTCTGTATCCCTCACTCTCTCTGTGTCCCTCGCTCTCTCTGTGCCCCTCGCTCTCTCTGTGACCCTCGTTCTCTCTGTGTCCCTCGCTCTCGCTGTGTCCCTCGCTCTCTCTGTGTCCCTCCCTTTCTGTGTGTCCCTCGCACTCTCTGTGTCCCTCACTCTCTAAGTGTCCCTCCCTTTCTGTGTGTCGCTCACTCTCTCTGTGTCCCTGTCTCTCTCTGTGCCCCTCGCTCTCTCTGTGTCCCTCACTCTGTCTGTGTCCCTCGGTCTGTGTCCCTCACTCTCTGTGTCCCTCACTCTCTCTGTGTCCCTCACTCTCTCTGTGTCCCTCGCTCTCTCTGTGCCCCTCGCTCTCTCTGTGACCCTCGTTCTCTCTGTGTCCCTCGCTCTCGCTGTGTCCCTCGCTCTCTCTGTGTCCCTCGTTCTCTCTGTGTCCCTCGCTCTCTGTGTCCCTTGCTCTCTCTGTGTCCCTGGCTTTGTCTGTGTCACTCGCTCTCTCTAGTGTCCCTCGCTCTCTGTGCCCCTCGCTCTCTGTGCCCCTCGCTCTCTCTGTATCCCTCACTCTCTCTGTGTCCCTCTCCCTCTCTCTCTCTGTCCCTCGCTCTCTGTGTCCCACGCTCTCTCTGTGTCCCTCGCTCTCTGTGACCCTCGCTCTCTGTGCCCCTCGCTCTCTCTGTGTCCCTCGCTCTCTCGGTGTCCCTCACTCTCTCTGTCTCCCTCCCTTTCTGTGTGTCCCTCCCTTTCTGTGTGTCCCTCGCTCTCTCTGTGTCCCTCGCTCTCTCTGCGTCCCTCGCTCCCTCTGGGTCCCTCGCTCCCTCTGGGTCCCTCACTCTCTCTGTGACCCTCACTCTCTGTGTCCCTCACTCTCTCTCTCTCTCTGTCCATCGCTCTCTGTGTCCCTCGTGCTCTCTGTGTCCCTCGCGCTCTCTATGTCCCTCGTTCTCTCTGTGCCCCTCACTCTCTCTGTGTCCCCCGCTCTCTCTGTGTCCCTCGCTCTCTCTGTGTCCCTCACTCTCTCTGTGTCCCTCCCTTACTGTTTGTCCCTCGCTCTCTCTGTGTCCCTGGCTTTGTCTGTGTCACTCGCTCTCTCTGTGTGTCCCTCGCTCTCTGTGCCCCTCGCTCTCTGTGTCCCTCGCTCTCTGTGTCCCTTGCTCTCTGTGCCCCTCCCTCTCTGTGCCCTTCGCTCTCTGTGTCGCTCGCTCTCTGTGTCCCTCACTCTCTGTGCCCCTCGCTCTCTCTGTGTCCCTCGATCTCTCGGTGTCCCCCACTCTCTCTGTGTCCCTCTCTTTCTGTGTGTCCCTCACTTTCTCTGTGTCCCTCGCTCTCTCTGTGTCCCTCGGTCTGTGTCCCTCGCTCTCTCTGTGTCCCTCGCTCTCTCTGTGTCCCTCACTCTCTGGGACCCTTGTTCTCTGTGTTAATCGCTCTCTGTGTCCCTCGCTCTCTGTGTCCCTCGTGCTCTGTGTCCCTCGCTCTTTATGTCACTCGCTCTCTCTGTGTCCCTCGCGCTCTCTGTGTAGCTCGGTCTGTGACCCTCGCTCTGTCTGTGTCCCTCCCTTTCTGTGTGTCCCTCGCTCACGCTGTGTCCCTCGCGCTCTCTGTGTCCCATGCTCTCTCTGTTTCCCTCGCTCTCTCTGTGTCCCTCTTCCTCCATGTGTCCCTCGCTCTCTCTGTGTCCCTCGCTCTAGCTGTGTCCCTCGCTCTCGCTGTGTCCCTCGCTCTCGCTGTGTCCCTCGCTCTCTCTGTGTCCCTCGCTCTCTCTGTTTCCCTCGCTCTCGCTGTGTCCCTTGCTCTCTGTGTCCCTTGCTCTCTCTGTGTCCATCGCTCTCTCTGTGTCCCTCGCTCTCTCAGTGTCCCTCGGTCTGTGACCCTCGGTCTCTCTGTGTCCCTCCCTTTCTGTGTGTCCCATGGCTCGCTGTGTCCCTCGCGCTCTCTGTGTCCCTCGTGCACTGTGTCCCTCACTCTCTGTGTCGCTCGTTCTCTGTGTTAATCGCTCTCTGGGTCCCTCGCTCTCTGTGTGCCTCACTCTCTGTGTCCCTCGTTCACTCTGTGTCCCTCACTCTCTGTTTCCCTCACTCTCTGTGTCCCTCGTTCTCTGTGTCCCTCGTGCTCTGTGTCGCTCGCTCTTTGTGTCCCTCGCTCTGTCTGTGTCCCTCGCTCTGTCTGTGTCCCTCTCTCTGTGTCCCTCACTCTCTCTGTGTCCCTCGCTCTCTCTGTGTCCCTCGCTCTCTTTGTGTCCCTCGCTCTGTGTGTGTCCCTCGCTCTGTGTCCCTCACTCTCTCTGTGTCCCTCGCTCTCTCTGTGTCCCTCGCTCTCTTTGTGTCCCTCGCTCTGTGTGTGTCCCTCGCTCTGTGTCCCTCACTCTCTCTGTGTCCCTCGCTCTCTCTGTGTCCCTCGCTCTCTCTGTGTCCCTCGCTCTCTGTGTTCCACACTCTCTGTGTCCCTCACTCTCTCTGTGTGTCCCTCGCTTACTGTGTCCCTCGCTCTCTCTGTTTCCAACAAAGAACAAAGAACAAAGAAATGTACAGCACAGGAACAGGCCCTTCGGCCCTCCAAGCCCGTGCCGACCATACTGCCCGACTAAACTACAATCTTCTACACTTCCTGGGTCCGTATCCTTCTATTCCCATCCTATTCATATATTTGTCAAGATGCCCCTTAAATGTCCCTATCGTCCCTGCCTCCACTACCTCCTCCGGTAGTGAGTTCCAGGCACCCACTACCCTCTGCGTAAAAAACTTGCCTCGTACATCTACTCTAAACTTTGCCCCTCTCACCTTAAACCTATGCCCCCTAGTAATTGACCCCTCTACCCTGGGGAAAAGCCTCTGACTATCCACTCTGTCTATGCCCCTCATAATTTTGTATACCTCTATCAGGTCGCCCCTCAACCTCCTTCGTTCCAGTGAGAACAAACCGAGTTTATTCAACCGCTCCTCATAGCTTATGCCCTCCATACCAGGCAACATTCTGGTAAATCTCAGCTCTCGCTCTCTTTGTGTCCCTCGCTCTGTGTGTGTCCCTCGCTCTGTGTCCCTCGCTCTCTGTGTCCCTCGCTCTCTGTGCCCCTCGCTCTCTCTGTGTCCCTCGCTCTCTATGTCCCTCGCTCTCTGTGTTCCTCACTCTCTGTGTCCCTCACTCTCTCTGTGTCCCTCGCTCTCTCTGTGTGTCCCTCGCTCTCTGTGTCCCTCGCTCTCTGTGTCCCTCGCTCTCTGTGCCCCTCGCTCTCTCTGTGTCCCTCGCTCTCTATGTCCCTCGCTCTCTCTGTGTCCCTCGCGCTCTCTGTGTCGCTCGCTCTCTCTGTGTCCCTCGCTCTCTCTGTGTCCCTTGCTCTGTCTGTGTCCCTCGCTCTCTCTCTGTGTCCCTCGCTCTCTCTGTGTCCCTTGCTCTGTCTGTGTCCCTCGCTCTCTCTGTGTGTCCCTCGCTCTCAGTGTCCCTCGCTCTCAGTGTTCCTCGCTCTCTCTGTGTCCCTCGCTCTCTCTGTGTCCCTCACTCTCTCTGTGTTCCACACTCTCTGTGTCCCTCGCTCGCTGTGTCCCTCGCGCTCTCTGTGTCCCTAGCGCTCTCTGTGTCACTCGCTCTCTGTGTCCCACACTCTCTCAGTGTGTCCTTCACTCTCTGTATCCTTCACTCTCTAAGTGTCCCTCGCTCTCTCTGTGTCCCCCACTCTCTCTCTGTCCCTCGCGGTCTCTGTGTCCCTCCCGGTGTCTGTGTCGCTCGCACTCTCTGTGTCCCTCGCGCTCTCTGTGTCACTCGTGCTCTCTGTGTCCTTCGCTCTCTGTGTCCCTCGCTCTCTGTGTCCCTCGCTCCCTGTGTCCCTCGCTCTCTCTCTGCCCCTCGCTCTCTCTGTGTCCCTCGCTCGCTGTGTGTCCCTCGCTCTCTCTGTGTCCCTGGCTCTCTGTGTCCCTTGCTCTCTCTCTGCCCCTCGCTCTCTCTGTGTCCCTCGCGCTCTCTGTGTCCCTCGCTCTCTGTGTGTCCCTCGCTCTCTCTGTGTCCCTCGCTCTCTCTGTGTCCCTCGCTCTCTGTGCCCCTCACTCTCTGTGTCCCTCGCACTCTCTGTGTCCTTCGCTCTCTCTGTGTCCCTCGCTCTCTGTGTCCCACACTCTCTGTGTCCGACACTCTCTGTGTCCCTTGCCATTTGTGTCCCTCGCTCTCTGTGTCCCTCACTCTTTGTGTCCCTCATGCTCTGTGCTACTCGCTCTCTGTGTCCCTCGCTCTCTGTGTCCCACACTCTCTGTGTCCCACACTCTCTGTGTCCCTCGCTCTCTGTGTCCCACACTCTCTGTGTGTCCCTCCCTCTCTCTGTGTCCCTCGCTCTCCCTGTGTCGCTCACTCTCCGTGTCCTTCACTCTCTCTGTGTCCTTTGCTCTCTCTGTGTCCCTCGCTCTCTGTGTCCATCGCTCTCTCTGTGTCCCTCCCTCTCTCTGTATCCCTCGCTCTCCCTGTGTCGCTCACTCTCGGTGTCCCTCACTCTCTCTGTGTCCCTCACTCTCTGTGTTCCTCGCTCTCTGTGTCCCTCACTCTCTCTGTGCCCCTCACTCTCTGTGACCCTCACTCTCTCTGTGTCCCTCACTGACTCTCTGTCCCTCACTCTCTCTGTGGCCCTCACTCTCTATGTCCCTTACTCTTTCTGTGTCCCTCGCTCTCTGTGTCCCTCACTCTCTCTGTGTCCCTCACTCTGTGTCTCTCGCTCTCTCTGTGTGTCCCTCGCTCTCTGTGTCCCTCGCTCTCTGTGTCCCTCACTCTCTGTGCCCCTCACTCTCTCTGTGTCCCTCACTCTCTGTGTCCCTCGCACTCTCTGCATCTCTCGCTCTCTCTGGGTCCCTCGCTCCCTCTGGGTCCCTCACTCTCTCTGTGTCCCTCACTCTCTGTGTCCCTCGCTCTCTGTGTCCCTCAATCTCTCTGTGTCTCTCACTCTCTCTGTGCACCACACTCTCTCTGTGTGTCCCTCGCTCTCTGTGTCCCTCGCTCTCTCTGTGTCTCCCTCGCTGTCTGTCTCCCTCGCTCTCTCTGTGTCCATGGCTCTGTCTGTGTGTCCCTCACTCTCTGTGTCCCACACTCTCTCTCTGTGTCACTCACTCTCTCTGTGTCCCACACTCTCTCTGTGTGTCCCTCACTCTCTGTGTCCCTCGCTATCTCTGTGTGTCCCTCGCTCTCTGTGTCCCTCGCTCTCTGTGTCCTCGCTCTCTCTGTGTCACTCGCGCTCTCTGTGTCCCTTACTCTCTCTGTGTCCCTCCTTTTCTGTGTGTCCCTTGCTCTCTCTGTGTCCCTCGCTCTGTCTGTGTCCCTCGCTCTGTCTGTGTCCCTCGCTCTGTGTCCCTCACTCTCTCTGTGTCCCTCGCTCTCTCTGTGTCCCTCACTCTCTCTGTGTCCCTCGCTCTCTCTGTGTCCCTCGCTCTCTGTGTTCCACACTCTCTGTGTCGCTCACTCTCTCTGTGTGTCCCTCGCTCTCTGTGTCCCTCGCTCTCTCTGTTTCCCTCGCTCTCTGTGTTCCTCACTCTCTGTGTCCCTCACTCTCTCTGTGTCCCTTGCTCTGTCTGTGTCCCTCGCTCTCTCTGTGTGTCCCTCGCTCTCTGTGACCCTCGCTCTCTGTGTCCCTCGCTCTCTCTCTGTGTCCCTCCCTCTCTGTGCCCCTCGCGCTCTCTGTGTCACTCGCTCTCTGTGTCCCACACTCTCTCAGTGTGTCCCTCACTCTCTGTATCCTTCACTCTCTAAGTGTCCCTCGCTCTCTGTGTCCCTTGCTCTCTGTGACCCTCGCTCTCTGTGTCACTCACTCTCTCTGTGTCCCTCACTCTCTGTGTCTCTCGCTCTCTCTGTGTGTCCCTCGCTCTCTGTGTCCCTCACTCTCTGTGCCCCTCACTCTCTCTGTGTCCCTCACTCTCTGTGTCCCTCGCGCTCTCTGCGTCCCTCGCTCTCTCTGGGTCCCTCGCTCCCTCTGGGTCCCTCACTCTCTCTGTGTCCCTCACTCTCTGTGTCCCTTGCTCTCTGTGTCCCTCGCTCTCTGTGTCATTTGCTCTCTCTGTGTTGCTCGCTCTCCTTGTGTCCCTCAGTCTCTCTGTGTCTCTCACTCTCTCTGTGTCCCACACTCTCTCTGTGTGTCCCTCGATCTCTGTGTCCCTCGCTCTCTCTGTGTGTCCCTCGCTCTCTGTGTCCATGGCTCTGTCTGTGTGTCCCTCACTCTCTGTGTCCCACACTCTCTCTCTGTGTCACTCACTCTCTCTGTGTCCCACACTCTCTCTGTGTGTCCCTCACTCTCTGTGTCCCACACTCTCTCTCTGTGTCATTCACTCTCTCTGTGTCCCACACTCTCTCTGTGTGTCCCTCACTCTGTGTCCCTCGCTATCTCTGTGTGTCCCTCGCTCGCTGTGTCCCTCGCTCTCTGTTTTCTCGCTCTCTCTGTGTCACTCGATCTCTCTGTGTCCCTCACTCTCTCTCTGTCCATCCCTTTCTGTGTGTCCCTCGCTCTCTCTGTGTCCCTCGCTCTGTCTGTGTCCCTCGCTCTGTCTGTGTCCCTCGCTCTGTGTCCCTCACTCTCTCTGTGTCCCTCACTCTCTCTGTGTCCCTCGCTCTCTCTGTGTCCCTCGCTCTCTCTGTGTCCCTCGCTCTCTGTGTTCCACACTCTCTGTGTCCCTCACTCTCTCTCTGTGTCCCTCGCTCTCTGTGTCCCTCGCTCTCTGTGTTTCCCTCGCTCTCTGTGTTCCTCACTCTCTGTGTCCCTCACTCTCTCTGTGTCCCTCACTCTCTCTGTGTCCCTCGCTCTCTCTTTGTCCCTCGCTCTCTCTGTGTCCCTCGCTCTCTGTGTTCCACACTCTCTGTGTCGCTCACTCTCTCTGTGTGTCCCTCGCTCTCTGTGTCCCTCGCTCTCTCTGTTTCCCTCGCTCTCTGTGTTCCTCACTCTCTGTGTCCCTCACTCTCTCTGTGTCCCTTGCTCTGTCTGTGTCCCTCGCTCTCTGTGTGTCCCTCGCTCTCTGTGACCCTCGCTCTCTGTGTCCCTCGCTCTCTCTCTGTGTCCCTCGCTCTCTGTGTCCCTCGCGCTCTCTGTGCCCCTCGCGCTCTCTGTGTCACTCGCTCTCTGTGTCCCACACTCTCTCAGTGTGTCCCTCACTCTCTGTATCCTTCACTCTCTAAGTGTCCCTCGCTCTCTGTGTCCCTTGCTCTCTGTGACCCTCGCTCTCTGTGTCCCTCACTCTCTCTGTGTCCCTCACTCTCTGTGTCTCTCGCTCTCTCTGTGTGTCCCTCGCTCTCTGTGTCCCTCACTCTCTGTGCCCCTCACTCTCTCTGTGTCCCTCACTCTCTGTGTCCCTTGCGCTCTCTGCGTCCCTCGCTCTCTCTGGGTCCCTCGCTCCCTCTGGGTCCCTCACTCTCTCTGTGTCCCTCACTCTCTGTGTCCCTTGCTCTCTGTGTCCCTCGCTCTCTGTGTCATTTGCTCTCTCTGTGTTGCTCGCTCTCCTTGTGTCCCTCAGTCTCTCTGTGTCTCTCACTCTCTCTGTGTCCCACACTCTCTCTGTGTGTCCCTCGATCTCTGTGTCCCTCGCTCTCTCTGTGTGTCCCTCGCTCTCTGTGTCCCTCGCTCTCTGTGTCCATGGCTCTGTCTGTGTGTCCCTCACTATCTGTGTCCCACACTCTCTCTCTGTGTCACTCACTCTCTCTGAGTCCCAAACTCTCTCTGTGTGTCCCTCACTCTCTGTGTCCCACACTCTCTCTCTGTGTCATTCACTCTCTCTGTGTCCCACACTCTCTCTGTGTGTCCCTCACTCTGTGTCCCTCGCTATCTCTGTGTGTCCCTCGCTAGCTGTGTCCCTCGCTCTCTGTTTCCTCGCTCTCTGTGTCACTCGCGCTCTCTGTGTCCCTCACTCTCTCTGTGTCCATCCCTTTCTGTGTGTCCCTCGCTCTCTCTGTGTCCCTCGCTCTGTCTGTGTCCCTCGCTCTGTCTGTGTCCCTCGCTCTGTGTCCCTCACTCTCTCTGTGTCCCTCACTCTCTCTGTGTCCCTCGCTCTCTCTGTGTCCCTCGCTCTCTCTGTGTCCCTCGCTCTCTGTGTTCCACACTCTCTGTGTCCCTCACTCTCTCTGTGTGTCCCTCACTCTCTGTGTCCCTCACTCTCTCTGTGTTTCCCTCGCTCTCTGTGTCCCTCGCTCTCTGTGTCCCTCGTTCTCTCTGTGCGTCCCTCGCTCTCTATGTCCCTCGCTCTCTCTGTGTCCCTCGCTCTCTCTGTGTCCCTTGCTCTGTCTGTGTCCCTCGCTCTCTCTGTGTGTCCCTCGCTCTCTGTGTCCCTCGCTCTCTGTGTCCCTCGCTCTCTGTGTTCCTCGCTCTCTGTGTTCCTCGCGCTCTCTGTGTCCCTCACTCTCTGTGTCCCTCACTCACTGTGTTCCACACTTTCTGTGCCCCTCGCGCTCTCTGTGCCCCTCGCGCTCTCTGTGTCACTCGCTCTCTGTGTCCCACACTCTCTCAGTGTGTCCCTCACTCTCTGTATCCTTCACTCTCTAAGTGTCCCTCGCTCTCTGTGTCCCTTGCTCTCTGTGTCCCTCGCTCTCTGTGTCCCTCGCTCTCTGTGTCACTCGCTCTCTGTGTCCCTTGCTCTCTGTGTCCCTCGCGCTCTCTGTGTCCCTAGCGCTCTCTGTGTCACTCGCTCTCTGTGTCCCACACTCTCTCAGTGTGTCCCTCACTCTCTGTGTCCTTCACTCTCTAAGTGTCCCTCGCTCTCTGTGTCCCTTGCTCTCTGTGACCCTCGCTCTCTCTGTGTCCCCCACTCTCTCTCTGTCCCTCGCGGTCTCTGTGTCCCTCCCGGTGTCTGTGTCGCTCGCGCTCTCTGTGTCCCTCGCGCTCTCTGTGTCACTCGTGCTCTCTGTGTCCTTCGCTCTCTGTGTCCCTCGCTCTCTGTGTCCCTCGCTCTCTGTGTCCCTCGCTCTCTGTGTCCCTCGCTCTCTCTGTGTCCCTCGCTCTCTCTGTGTCCCTCGTTCTCTGTGTGTCCCTCGCTCTCTCTGTGTCCCTCGCTCTCTGTGTGTCCCTCGCTCTTTCTGTGTCCCCCGCTCTCTGTGTCCCTCGCGCTCTCTGTGTCGCTCGTTCTCTCTGTGTCCCTCGCTCACTGTGTCCCTCGCTCTCTGTTTGTCCCTCGCTCTCTCTGTGTCCCTCGCTCTCTCTGTGACCCTCGCTCTCTGAGTCACTCGCGCTCTCTGTGTCCCTCGCGCTCTCTGTGTCCCTCGCGCTCTCTGTGTCCGTCGCGCTCTCTGTGTCCCTCGTTCTCTGTGTCTCTCGCTCTCTGTGTCCCTCAATCTCTGTGTCCCTCTCTCACTCTGTGTCCCTCGCTCTCTGTGTCCCACACTCTCTGTGTCCCTCGCTCTCTGTGTCCCTCACCCTCACTGTGTCCCTCACGCTCTCTGTGCCCCTCACTCTCTGTGTCCCTCGCTCTCTGTGTCCCTCGCTCTCTGTGTCCCTCACTCTTGGTGTCCCTCATGCTCTGTGCTACTCGCTCTCTGTGTCCCTCGCTCTCTGTGTCCCATACTCTCTGTGTCCCTCGCTCTGTGAGTCCCTCACTCTCTGTGTCCCTCACTCTCTGTGTCCCTCGCTCTCTGTGTCCCACACTCTCTGTGTCCCTCGCTCTCTGTGTCCCTCGTGCTCTGTGTCCCTCGCTCTTTGTGTCCCTCGCTCTCTCTGTGTCCCTCGCGCTCTCTGTGTAGCTCGGTCTGTGACCCTCGCTCTGTCGGTGTCCCTCCCTTTCTGTGTGTCCCTCGCTCCCTCTGTGTCCCTGGCTCTCTGTGTCCCTCGCTCTCTCTCTGCTCTCTGTGTCCCTTGCTCTCTGTGTCCCACACTCTCTGTGTCCCACACTCTCTGTGTCCCTTGCCCTTTGTGTCCCTCGCTCTCTGTGTCCCTCACTCTTTGTGTCCCTCATGCTCTGTGCTACTCGCTCTCTGTGTCCCTCGCTCTCTGTGTCCCACACTCTCTGTGTCCCTCGCTTTGTGTGTCCCTCACTCTCTGTGTCCCTCACTCTCTGTGTCTCTCGCTCTCTGTGTCCCACACTCTCTGTGCCCCTCGCTCTCTCTGTGTCCCTCGCGCTCTCTGTGTAGCTCGGTCTGTGACCCTCGCTCTGTCTGTGTCCCTCCCTTTCTGTGTGTCCCTCGCTCTCGCTGTGTCCCTCGCGCTCTCTGTGTCCCTCGCTCTCTCTGTGTCCCTCACTCTCTCTGTTACCCTCGCTCTCCCTGAGTCGCTCACTCTCTCTGTGTCCCTTGCTCTCTCTGTGTCCCTCGCTCTCTGTGTCCCTCGCTCTCTCTGTGTCCCCCACTCTCTCTCTCTCTCCCTCGCGGTCTCTGTGTCCCTCCTGGTGTCTGTGTCGCTCGCGCTCTCTGTGTCCCTCGCGCTCTCTGTGTCACTCGTGCTCTCTGTGTCCTTCGCTCTCTTTGTCCCTCGCTCTCTGTGTCCCTCGCTCTCTCTGTGTCCCTCGCTCTCTGTGTCCCTCGCTCTCTCTCTGCCCCTCGCTCTCTCAGTGTCCCTCGCTCGCTGTGTGTCCCTCGCTCTCTCTGTGTCCCTGGCTCTCTGTGTCCCTCGCTCTCTCTCTGCCCCTCGCTCTCTCTGTGTCCCTCGCTCTCTGTGCCTCTCACTCTCTGTGTCCCTCGCTCTCTGTGTCCCACACTCTTTGTGTCCTTCAAGCTCTGTGCTACTCGCTCTCTGTGTCCCTCGCTCTCTGTGTCCCACACTCTCTGTGTCCCTCGCTCTGTGAGTCCCTCACTCTCTGTGTCCCTCACTCTCTGTGTCCCACACTCTCTGTGTCCCACACTCTCTGTGTCCCTCGCTCTCTGTGTCCCTCGTGCTCTGTGTCCCTCGCTCTTTGTGTCCCTCGCTGTCTCTGTGTCCCTCGCGCTCTCTGTGTAGCTCGGTCTGTGACCCTCGCTCTGTCTGTGTCCCTCCCTTTCTGTGTGTCCCTCGCTCCCTCTGTGTCCCTGGCTCTCTGTGTCCCTCGCTCTCTCTCTGCTCTCTGTGTCCCTTGCTCTCTGTGTCCCACACTCTCTGTGTCCCACACTCTCTGTGTCCCTTGCCCTTTGTGTCCCTCGCTCTCTGTGTCCCTCATTCTTTGTATCCCTCATGCTCTGTGCTACTCGTTCTCTGTGTCCCTCGCTCTCTGTGTCCCACACTCTCTGTGTCCCTCGCTCTGTGTGTCCCTCACTCTCTGTGTCCCTCACTCTCTGTGTCTCTCGCTCTCTGTGTCCCACACTCTCTGTGTCCCTCGCTCTCTCTGTGTCCCTCGCGCTCTCTGTGTAGCTCGGTCTGTGACCCTCTCTCTGTCTGTGCCCCTCCCTTTCTGTGTGTCCCTCGTTCTCGCTGTGTCCCTCGCGCTCTCTGTGTCCCTCGCTCTCTCTGTGTCCCTCACTCTCTCTGTGTCCCTCGCTCTCCCTGAGTCGCTCACTCTCTCTGTGTCCCTCGTTCTCGCTGTGTCCCTCGCGCTCTCTGTGTCCCTCGCTCTCTCTGTGTCCCTCACTCTCTCTGTGTCCCTCGCTCTCCCTGAGTTGCACACTCTCTCTGTGTCCCTTGCTCTCTCTGTGTCCCTCGCTCTCTGTGTCCCTCGCTCTCTCTGTGTCCCTCCCTCTCTCTGTGTCCCTCGCTCTCGCTGTGTCGCTCACTCTCGGTGTACCTCACTCTCTCTGTGTCCCTCACTCTCTGTGTTCCTCACTCTCTGTGTCCCTCTCTCTCTCTGTGTCCCTCACTCACTCTCTGTCCCTCACTCTCTCTGTGGCCCTCACTCTCTGTGTCCCTGACTCTCTCTGTGTCCCTCGCTCTCTGTGTCCCTCGTTCTCTGTGTCCCTCACTCTCTCTGTGTCCCTCGCTCTCTGTGTCCCTCGCTCTCTGTGTCCCTCACTCTCTGTGCCCCTCACTCTCTGTGTGTCCCTCACTCTCTGTGTCCCTCGCGTTCTGTGCGTCCCTCGCTCTCTCTGGGTCCCTCGCTCCCTCTGGGTCCCTCACTCTCTCTGTGTCCCTCACTCTCTGTGTCCCTCGCTCTCTGTGTCCCTCGCTCTCTGTGTCATCCGCTCTCTCTGTGTTCCTCGCTCTCTGTGTGTCCCTCACTCTCTCTGTGTCTCTCACTCTCTCTGTGTCCCACACTCTCTCTGTGTGTCCCTCGCTCTCTGTGTCCCTCGCTCTCTCTGTGTGTCCCTTGCTCTCTGTGTCCCTCGCTTTCTCTGTGTCCCTGGCTCTGTCTGTGTGTCCCTCACTCTCTGTGTCCCACACTCTCTCTTGTGTCACTCACTCTCTCTGTGTCCCACACTCTCTCTGTGTGTCCCTCACTCTCTGTGTCCCTCGCTATCTCTGTGTGTCCCTCGCTCTCTGTGCCCCTCGCTCTCTGTGTCCTCGCTCTTTCTGTATCACTCGCGCTCTCTGTGTCCCTCACTCTCTCTGTGTCCCTCCCTTTCTGTGTGTCCCTCGCTCTCTCTGTGTCCCTCGCTCTGTCTGTGTCACTCGCTCTGTCTGTGTCCCTCTCTCTGTGTCCCTCACTCTCTCTGTGTACCTCACTCTCTGTTTCCCTCACTCTCTGTGTCCCTCGCTCTCTGTGTCCCTCGTGCTCTGTGTCGCTCGCTCTTTGTGTCCCTCGCTCTGTCTGTGTCCCTCGCTCTGTCTGTGTCCCTCTCTCTGTGTCCCTCACTCTCTCTGTGTCCCTCGCTCTCTCTGTGTCCCTCGCTCTCTCTGTGTCCCTCGCTCTGTGTGTGTCCCTCGCTCTGTGTCCCTCACTCTCTCTGTGTCCCTCACTCTCTCTGTGTCCCTCGCTCTCTCTGTGTCCCTCGCTCTCTCTGTGTCCCTCGCTCTCTGTGTTCCTGACTCTCTCTGTGTCCCTCGCTCTCTGTGTCCCTCGCTCTCTGTGTCCCTCACTCTCTCTGTGTCCCTCGCTCTCTCTGTTTCCCTCGCTCTCTGTCTTCCACACTCTCTGTGTCCCTCACTCTCTCTGTGTGTCCCTCGCTTACTGTGTCCCTCGCTCTCTCTGTTTCCCTCGCTCTCTGTGTTCCTCACTCTCTGTGTCTCTCACTCTCTCTGTGTTTCCCTCGCTCTCTGTGTCCCTCGCTCTCTGTGTCCCTCGTTCTCTCTGTGCGTCCCTCGCTCTCTATGTCCCTCTCTCTCTCTGTGTCCCTTGCTCTGTCTGTGTCCCTCGCTATCTCTGTGTGTCCCTCGCTCTCTATGTCCCTCGCTCTCTCTGTGTCCCTCGCGCTCTCTGTGTCGCTCGCTCTCTCTGTGTCCCTCGCTCTCTCTGTGTCCCTTGCTCTGTCTGTGTCACTCGCTCTCTCTCTGTGTCCCTCGCTCTCTCTGTGTCCCTTGCTCTGTCTGTGTCCCTCGCTCTCTCTGTGTGTCCCTCGCTCTCAGTGTCCCTCGCTCTCTGTGTCCCTCGCTCTCTCTGTGTCCCTCGCTCTCTCTGTGTCCCTCACTCTCTCTGTGTTCCACACTCTCTGTGTCCCTCGCTCTCTGTGTCCCTCGCGCTCTCTGTGTCCCTAGCGCTCTCTGTGTCACTCGCTCTCTGTGTCCCACACTCTCTCAGTGTGTCCTTCACTCTCTGTATCCTTCACTCTCTAAGTGTCCCTCGCTCTCTCTGTGTCCCCCACTCTCTCTCTGTCCCTCACGGTTTCTGTGTCCCTACCGGTGTCTGTGTCGCTCGCACTCTCTGTGTCCCTCGCGCTCTCTGTGTCACTCGTGCTCTCTGTGTCCTTCGCTCTCTGTGTCCCTCGCTCTCTGTGTCCCTCGCTCCCTGTGTCCCTCGCTCTCTCTCTGCCCCTCGCTCTCTCTGTGTCCCTCGCTCGCTGTGTGTCCCTCGCTCTCTCTGTGTCCCTGGCTCTCTGTGTCCCTTGCTCTCTCTCTGCCCCTCGCTCTCTCTGTGTCCCTCGCGCTCTCTGTGTCCCTCGCTCTCTGTGTGTCCCTCGCTCTCTCTGTGTCCCTCGCTCTCTCTGTGTCCCTCGCTCTCTGTGCCCCTCACTCTCTGTGTCCCTCGCACTCTCTGTGTCCTTCGCTCTCTCTGTGTCCCTCGCTCTCTGTGTCCCACACTCTCTGTGTCCGACACTCTCTGTGTCCCTTGCCATTTGTGTCCCTCGCTCTCTGTGTCCCTCACTCTTTGTGTCCCTCATGCTCTGTGCTACTCGCTCTCTGTGTCCCTCGCTCTCTGTGTCCCACACTCTCTGTGTCCCACACTCTCTGTGTCCCTCGCTCTCTGTGTCCCACACTCTCTGTGTGTCCCTCCCTCTCTCTGTGTCCCTCGCTCTCCCTGTGTCGCTCACTCTCCGTGTCCCTCACTCTCACTGTGTCCTTTGCTCTCTCTGTGTCCCTCGCTCTCTGTGTCCCTCGCTCTCTCTGTGTCCCTCCCTCTCTCTGTGTCCCTCGCTCTCCCTGTGTCGCTCACTCTCGGTGTCCCTCACTCTCTCTGTGTCCCTCACTCTCTGTGTTCCTCGCTCTCTGTTATCCTCACTCTCTCTGTGCCCCTCACTCTCTGTGACCCTCACTCTCTCTGTGTCCCTCACTCACTCTCTGTCCCTCACTCTCTCTGTGGCCCTCACTCTCTATGTCCCTTACTCTTTCTGTGTCCCTCGCTCTCTGTGTCCCTCACTCTCTCTGTGTCCCTCACTCTGTGTCTCTCGCTCTCTCTGTGTGTCCCTCGCTCTCTGTGTCCCTCGCTCTCTGTGTCCCTCACTCTCTGTGCCCCTCACTCTCTCTGTGTCCCTCACTCTCTGTGTCCCTCGCACTCTCTGCATCTCTCGCTCTCTCTGGGTCCCTCGCTCCCTCTGGGTCCCTCACTCTCTCTGTGTCCCTCACTCTCTGTGTCCCTCGCTCTCTGTGTCCATCAATCTCTCTGTGTCTCTCACTCTCTCTGTGCACCACACTCTCTCTGTGTGACCCTCGCTCTCTGTGTCCCTCGCTCTCTCTGTGTCTCCCTCGCTCTCTGTCTCCCTCGCTCTCTCTGTGTCCATGGCTCTGTCTGTGTGTCCCTCATTCTCTGTGTCCCACACTCTCTCTCTGTGTCATTCACTCTCTCTGTGTCCCACACTCTCTGTGTGTCCCTCACTCTCTGTGTCCCTCGCTATCTCTGTGTGTCCCTCGCTCTCTGTGTCCCTCGCTCTCTGTGTCCTCGCTCTCTCTGTGTCACTCGCGCTCTCTGTGTCCCTCACTCTCTCTGTGTCCCTCCTTTTCTGTGTGTCCCTTGCTCTCTCTGTGTCCCTCGCTCTGTCTGTGTCCCTCGCTCTGTCTGTGTCCCTCGCTCTGTGTCCCTCACTCTCTCTGTGTCCCTCACTCTCTCTGTGTCCCTCGCTCTCTCTGTGTCCCTCGCTCTCTCTGTGTCCCTCGCTCTCTGTGTTCCACACTCTCTGTGTCGCTCACTCTCTCTGTGTGTCCCTCGCTCTCTGTGTCCCTCGCTCTCTCTGTTTCCCTCGCTCTCTGTGTTCCTCACTCTCTGTGTCCCTCACTCTCTCTCTGTCCCTTGCTCTGTCTGTGTCCCTCGCTCTCTCTGTGTGTCCCTCGCTCTCTGTGACCCTCGCTCTCTGTGTCCCTCGCTCTCTCTCTGTGTCCCTCCCTCTCTGTGCCCCTCGCGCTCTCTGTGTCACTCGCTCTCTGTGTCCCACACTCTCTCAGTGTGTCCCTCACTCTCTGTATCCTTCACTCTCTAAGTGTCCCTCGCTCTCTGTGTCCCTTGCTCTCTGTGACCCTCGCTCTCTGTGTCCCTCACTCTCTCTGTGTCCCTCACTCTCTGTGTCTCTCGCTCTCTCTGTGTGTCCCTCGCTCTCTGTGTCCCTCACTCTCTGTGCCCCTCACTCTCTCTGTGTCCCTCACTCTCTGTGTCCCTCGCGCTCTCTGCGTCCCTCGCTCTCTCTGGGTCCCTCGCTCCCTCTGGGTCCCTCACTCTCTCTGTGTCCCTCACTCTCTGTGTCCCTTGCTCTCTGTGTCCCTCGCTCTCTGTGTCATTTGCTCTCTCTGTGTTGCTCGCTCTCCTTGTGTCCCTCAGTCTCTCTGTGTCTCTCACTCTCTCTGTGTCCCACACTCTCTCTGTGTGTCCCTCGATCTCTGTGTCCCTCGCTCTCTCTGTGTGTCCCTCGCTCTCTGTGTCCATGGCTCTGTCTGTGTGTCCCTCACTCTCTGTGTCCCACACTCTCTCTCTGTGTCACTCACTCTCTCTGTGTCCCACACTCTCTCTGTGTGTCCCTCACTCTCTGTGTCCCACACTCTCTCTCTGTGTCATTCACTCTCTCTGTGCCCCACACTCTCTCTGTGTGTCCCTCACTCTGTGTCCCTCGCTATCTCTGTGTGTCCCTCGCTCGCTGTGTCCCTCGCTCTCTGTTTCCTCGCTCTCTCTGTGTCACTCGCTCTCTCTGTGTCCCTCACTCTCTCTGTGTCCATCCCTTTCTGTGTGTCCCTCGCTCTCTCTGTGTCCCTCGCTCTGTCTGTGTCCCTCGCTCTGTCTGTGTCCCTCGCTCTGTGTCCCTCACTCTCTCTGTGACCCTCACTCTCTCTGTGTCCCTCGCTCTCTCTGTGTCCCTCGCTCTCTCTGTGTCCCTCGCTCTCTGTGTTCCACACTCTCTGTGTCCCTCACTCTCTCTGTGTGTCCCTCGCTCTCTGTGTCCCTCGCTCTCTGTGTTTCCCTCGCTCTCTGTGTTCCTCACTCTCTGTGTCCCTCACTCTCTCTGTGTCCCTCACTCTCTCTGTGTCCCTCGCTCTCTCTGTGTCCCTCGCTCTCTCTGTGTCCCTCGCTCTCTGTGTTCCACACTCTCTGTGTCGCTCACTCTCTCTGTGTGTCCCTCGCTCTCTGTGTCCCTCGCTCTCTCTGTTTCCCTCGCTCTCTGTGTTCCTCACTCTCTGTGTCCCTCACTCTCTCTGTGTCCCTTGCTCTGTCTGTGTCCCTCGCTCTCTGTGTGTCCCTCGCTCTCTGTGACCCTCGCTCTCTGTGTCCCTCGCTCTCTCTCTCTGTCCCTCGCTCTCTGTGTCCCTCGCGCTCTCTGTGCCCCTCGCGCTCTCTGTGTCACTCGCTCTCTGTGTCCCACACTCTCTCAGTGTGTCCCTCACTCTCTGTATCCTTCACTCTCTAAGTGTCCCTCGTTCTCTGTGTCCCTTGCTCTCTGTGACCCTCGCTCTCTGTGTCCCTCACTCTCTCTGTGTCCCTCACTCTCTGTGTCTCTCGCTCTCTCTGTGTGTCCCTCGCTCTCTGTGTCCCTCACTCTCTGTGCCCCTCACTCTCTCTGTGTCCCTCACTCTCTGTGTCCCTCACTCTCTCTGTGTCCCTCACTCTCTGTGTCTCTCGCTCTCTCTGTGTCCCTCGCTCTCTGTGTCCCTCGCTCTCTGTGTCCCTCACTCTCTGTGCCCCTCACTCTCTCTGTGTCCCTCACTCTCTGTGTCCCTCGCGCTCTCTGCGTCCCTCGCTCTCTCTGGGTCCCTCGCTCCCTCTGGGTCCCTCACTCTCTCTGTGTCCCTCACTCTCTGTGTCCCTTGCTCTCTGTGTCCCTCGCTCTCTGTGTCATTTGCTCTCTCTGTGTTGCTCGCTCTCCTTGTGTCCCTCAGTCTCTCTGTGTCTCTCACTCTCTCTGTGTCGCACACTCTCTCTGTGTGTCCCTCGATCTCTGTGTCCCTCGCTCTCTCTGTGTGTCCCTCGCTCTCTGTGTCCCTCGCTCTCTGTGTCCATGGTTCTGTCTGTGTGTCCCTCACTCTCTGTGTCCCTCGCGCTCTCTGTGTCCCTCGCTCTCTCTGTGTCCCTCACTCTCTCTGTGTCCCTCGCTCTCCCTGAGTCGCACACTCTCTCTGTGTCCCTTGCTCTCTCTGTGTCCCTCGCTCTCTGTGTCCCTCGCTCTCTCTGTGTCCCTCCCTCTCTCTGTGTCCCTCGCTCTCGCTGTGTCGCTCACTCTCGGTGTACCTCACTCTCTCTGTGTCCCTCACTCTCTGTGTTCCTCACTCTCTGTGTCCCTCTCTCTCTCTGTGTCCCTCACTCACTCTCTGTCCCTCACTCTCTCTGTGGCCCTCACTCTCTGTGTCCCTGACTCTCTCTGTGTCCCTCGCTCTCTGTGTCCCTCGCTCTCTGTGTCCCTCACTCTCTCTGTGTCCCTCACTCTCTGTGTCTCTCGCTCTCTCTGTGTGTCCCTCGCTCTCTGTGTCCCTCGCTCTCTGTGTCCCTCACTCTCTGTGCCCCTCACTCTCTGTGTGTCCCTCAATCTCTGTGTCCCTCGCGTTCTGTGCGTCCCTCGCTCTCTCTGGGTCCCTCGCTCCCTCTGGGTCCCTCACTCTCTCTGTGTCCCTCACTCTCTGTGTCCCTCGCTCTCTGTGTCCCTCGCTCTCTGTGTCATCCGCTCTCTCTGTGTTCCTCGCTCTCTGTGTGTCCCTCACTCTCTCTGTGTCTCTCACTCTCTCTGTGTCCCACACTCTCTCTGTGTGTCCCTCGCTCTCTGTGTCCCTCGCTCTCTCTGTGTGTCCCTTGCTCTCTGTGTCCTTCGCTTTCTCTGTGTCCCTGGCTCTGTCTGTGTGTCCCTCACTCTCTGTGTCCCACACTCTCTCTTGTGTCACTCACTCTCTCTGTGTCCCACACTCTCTCTGTGTGTCCCTCGCTCTCTGTGTCCCTCGCTCTCTCTGTGTGTCCCTTGCTCTCTGTGTCCCTCGCTTTCTCTGTGTCCCTGGCTCTGTCTGTGTGTCCCTCACTCTCTGTGTCCCACACTCTCTCTTGTGTCACTCACTCTCTCTGTGTCCCACACTCTCTCTGTGTGTCCCTCACTCTCTGTGTCCCTCGCTATCTCTGTGTGTCCCTCGCTCCCTGTGCCCCTCGCTCTCTGTGTCCTCGCTCTTTCTGTGTCACTCGCGCTCTCTGTGTCCCTCACTCTCTCTGTGTCCCTCCCTTTCTGTGTGTCCCTCGCTCTCTCTGTGTCCCTCGCTCTGTCTGTGTCACTCGCTCTGTCTGTGTCCCTCTCTCTGTGTCCCTCACTCTCTCTGTGTACCTCACTCTCTGTTTCCCTCACTCTCTGTGTCCCTCGCTCTCTGTGTCCCTCGTGCTCTGTGTCGCTCGCTCTTTGTGTCCCTCGCTCTGTCTGTGTCCCTCGCTCTGTCTGTGTCCCTCTCTCTGTGTCCCTCACTCTCTCTGTGTCCCTCGCTCTCTCTGTGTCCCTCGCTCTGTGTGTGTCCCTCGCTCTGTGTCCCTCACTCTCTCTGTGTCCCTCACTCTCTCTGTGTCCCTCGCTCTCTCTGTGTCCCTCGCTCTCTCTGTGTCCCTCGCTCTCTGTGTTCCTGACTCTCTCTGTGTCCCTCGCTCTCTGTGTCCCTCGCTCTCTGTGTCCCTCACTCTCTCTGTGTCCCTCGCTCTCTCTGTTTCCCTCGCTCTCTGTCTTCCACACTCTCTGTGTCCCTCACTCTCTCTGTGTGTCCCTCGCTTACTGTGTCCCTCGCTCTCTCTGTTTCCCTCGCTCTCTGTGTTCCTCACTCTCTGTGTCTCTCACTCTCTCTGTGTTTCCCTCGCTCTCTGTGTCCCTCGCTCTCTGTGTCCCTCGTTCTCTCTGTGCGTCCCTCGCTCTCTATGTCCCTCGCTCTCTCTGTGTCCCTTGCTCTGTCTGTGTCCCTCGCTATCTCTGTGTGTCCCTCGCTCTCTATGTCCCTCGCTCTCTCTGTGTCCCTCGCGCTCTCTGTGTCGCTCGCTCTCTCTGTGTCCCTCGCTCTCTCTGTGTCCCTTGCTCTGTCTGTGTCACTCGCTCTCTCTCTGTGTCCCTCGCTCTCTCTGTGTCCCTTGCTCTGTCTGTGTCCCTCGCTCTCTCTGTGTGTCCCTCGCTCTCAGTGTCCCTCGCTCTCTGTGTCCCTCGCTCTCTCTGTGTCCCTCGCTCTCTCTGTGTCCCTCACTCTCTCTGTGTTCCACACTCTCTGTGTCCCTCGCTCTCTGTGTCCCTCGCGCTCTCTGTGTCCCTAGCGCTCTCTGTGTCACTCGCTCTCTGTGTCCCACACTCTCTCAGTGTGTCCTTCACTCTCTGTATCCTTCACTCTCTAAGTGTCCCTCGCTCTCTCTGTGTCCCCCACTCTCTCTCTGTCCCTCACGGTTTCTGTGTCCCTACCGGTGTCTGTGTCGCTCGCACTCTCTGTGTCCCTCGCGCTCTCTGTGTCACTCGTGCTCTCTGTGTCCTTCGCTCTCTGTGTCCCTCGCTCTCTGTGTCCCTCGCTCCCTGTGTCCCTCGCTCTCTCTCTGCCCCTCGCTCTCTCTGTGTCCCTCGCTCGCTGTGTGTCCCTCGCTCTCTCTGTGTCCCTGGCTCTCTGTGTCCCTTGCTCTCTCTCTGCCCCTCGCTCTCTCTGTGTCCCTCGCGCTCTCTGTGTCCCTCGCTCTCTGTGTGTCCCTCGCTCTCTCTGTGTCCCTCGCTCTCTCTGTGTCCCTCGCTCTCTGTGCCCCTCACTCTCTGTGTCCCTCGCACTCTCTGTGTCCTTCGCTCTCTCTGTGTCCCTCGCTCTCTGTGTCCCACACTCTCTGTGTCCGACACTCTCTGTGTCCCTTGCCATTTGTGTCCCTCGCTCTCTGTGTCCCTCACTCTTTGTGTCCCTCATGCTCTGTGCTACTCGCTCTCTGTGTCCCTCGCTCTCTGTGTCCCACACTCTCTGTGTCCCACACTCTCTGTGTCCCTCGCTCTCTGTGTCCCACACTCTCTGTGTGTCCCTCCCTCTCTCTGTGTCCCTCGCTCTCCCTGTGTCGCTCACTCTCCGTGTCCCTCACTCTCACTGTGTCCTTTGCTCTCTCTGTGTCCCTCGCTCTCTGTGTCCCTCGCTCTCTCTGTGTCCCTCCCTCTCTCTGTGTCCCTCGCTCTCCCTGTGTCGCTCACTCTCGGTGTCCCTCACTCTCTCTGTGTCCCTCACTCTCTGTGTTCCTCGCTCTCTGTTATCCTCACTCTCTCTGTGCCCCTCACTCTCTGTGACCCTCACTCTCTCTGTGTCCCTCACTCACTCTCTGTCCCTCACTCTCTCTGTGGCCCTCACTCTCTATGTCCCTTACTCTTTCTGTGTCCCTCGCTCTCTGTGTCCCTCACTCTCTCTGTGTCCCTCACTCTGTGTCTCTCGCTCTCTCTCTGTGTCCCTCGCTCTCTGTGTCCCTCGCTCTCTGTGTCCCTCACTCTCTGTGCCCCTCACTCTCTCTGTGTCCCTCACTCTCTGTGTCCCTCGCACTCTCTGCATCTCTCGCTCTCTCTGGGTCCCTCGCTCCCTCTGGGTCCCTCACTCTCTCTGTGTCCCTCACTCTCTGTGTCCCTCGCTCTCTGTGTCCATCAATCTCTCTGTGTCTCTCACTCTCTCTGTGCACCACACTCTCTCTGTGTGTCCCTCGCTCTCTGTGTCCCTCGCTCTCTCTGTGTCTCCCTCGCTCTCTGTCTCCCTCGCTCTCTCTGTGTCCATGGCTCTGTCTGTGTGTCCCTCATTCTCTGTGTCCCACACTCTCTCTCTGTGTCATTCACTCTCTCTGTGTCCCACACTCTCTGTGTGTCCCTCACTCTCTGTGTCCCTCGCTATCTCTGTGTGTCCCTCGCTCTCTGTGTCCCTCGCTCTCTGTGTCCTCGCTCTCTCTGTGTCACTCGCGCTCTCTGTGTCCCTCACTCTCTCTGTGTCCCTCCTTTTCTGTGTGTCCCTTGCTCTCTCTGTGTCCCTCGCTCTGTCTGTGTCCCTCGCTCTGTCTGTGTCCCTCGCTCTGTGTCCCTCACTCTCTCTGTGTCCCTCACTCTCTCTGTGTCCCTCGCTCTCTCTGTGTCCCTCGCTCTCTCTGTGTCCCTCGCTCTCTGTGTTCCACACTCTCTGTGTCGCTCACTCTCTCTGTGTGTCCCTCGCTCTCTGTGTCCCTCGCTCTCTCTGTTTCCCTCGCTCTCTGTGTTCCTCACTCTCTGTGTCCCTCACTCTCTCTGTGTCCCTTGCTCTGTCTGTGTCCCTCGCTCTCTCTGTGTGTCCCTCGCTCTCTGTGACCCTCGCTCTCTGTGTCCCTCGCTCTCTCTCTGTGTCCCTCCCTCTCTGTGCCCCTCGCGCTCTCTGTGTCACTCGCTCTCTGTGTCCCACACTCTCTCAGTGTGTCCCTCACTCTCTGTATCCTTCACTCTCTAAGTGTCCCTCGCTCTCTGTGTCCCTTGCTCTCTGTGACCCTCGCTCTCTGTGTCCCTCACTCTCTCTGTGTCCCTCACTCTCTGTGTCTCTCGCTCTCTCTGTGTGTCCCTCGCTCTCTGTGTCCCTCACTCTCTGTGCCCCTCACTCTCTCTGTGTCCCTCACTCTCTGTGTCCCTCGCGCTCTCTGCGTCCCTCGCTCTCTCTGGGTCCCTCGCTCCCTCTGGGTCCCTCACTCTCTCTGTGTCCCTCACTCTCTGTGTCCCTTGCTCTCTGTGTCCCTCGCTCTCTGTGTCATTTGCTCTCTCTGTGTTGCTCGCTCTCCTTGTGTCCCTCAGTCTCTCTGTGTCTCTCACTCTCTCTGTGTCCCACACTCTCTCTGTGTGTCCCTCGATCTCTGTGTCCCTCGCTCTCTCTGTGTGTCCCTCGCTCTCTGTGTCCATGGCTCTGTCTGTGTGTCCCTCACTCTCTGTGTCCCACACTCTCTCTCTGTGTCACTCACTCTCTCTGTGTCCCACACTCTCTCTGTGTGTCCCTCACTCTCTGTGTCCCACACTCTCTCTCTGTGTCATTCACTCTCTCTGTGTCCCACACTCTCTCTGTGTGTCCCTCACTCTGTGTCCCTCGCTATCTCTGTGTGTCCCTCGCTCGCTGTGTCCCTCGCTCTCTGTTTCCTCGCTCTCTCTGTGTCACTCGCTCTCTCTGTGTCCCTCACTCTCTCTGTGTCCATCCCTTTCTGTGTGTCCCTCGCTCTCTCTGTGTCCCTCGCTCTGTCTGTGTCCCTCTCTCTGTCTGTGTCCCTCGCTCTGTGTCCCTCACTCTCTCTGTGACCCTCACTCTCTCTGTGTCCCTCGCTCTCTCTGTGTCCCTCGCTCTCTCTGTGTCCCTCGCTCTCTGTGTTCCACACTCTCTGTGTCCCTCACTCTCTCTGTGTGTCCCTCGCTCTCTGTGTCCCTCGCTCTCTGTGTTTCCCTCGCTCTCTGTGTTCCTCACTCTCTGTGTCCCTCACTCTCTCTGTGTCCCTCACTCTCTCTGTGTCCCTCGCTCTCTCTGTGTCCCTCGCTCTCTCTGTGTCCCTCGCTCTCTGTGTTCCACACTCTCTGTGTCGCTCACTCTCTCTGTGTGTCCCTCGCTCTCTGTGTCCCTCGCTCTCTCTGTTTCCCTCGCTCTCTGTGTTCCTCACTCTCTGTGTCCCTCACTCTCTCTGTGTCCCTTGCTCTGTCTGTGTCCCTCGCTCTCTGTGTGTCCCTCGCTCTCTGTGACCCTCGCTCTCTGTGTCCCTCGCTCTCTCTCTCTGTCCCTCGCTCTCTGTGTCCCTCGCGCTCTCTGTGCCCCTCGCGCTCTCTGTGTCACTCGCTCTCTGTGTCCCACACTCTCTCAGTGTGTCCCTCACTCTCTGTATCCTTCACTCTCTAAGTGTCCCTCGCTCTCTGTGTCCCTTGCTCTCTGTGACCCTCGCTCTCTGTGTCCCTCACTCTCTCTGTGTCCCTCACTCTCTGTGTCTCTCGCTCTCTCTGTGTGTCCCTCGCTCTCTGTGTCCCTCACTCTCTGTGCCCCTCACTCTCTCTGTGTCCCTCACTCTCTGTGTCCCTCACTCTCTCTGTGTCCCTCACTCTCTGTGTCTCTCGCTCTCTCTGTGTCCCTCGCTCTCTGTGTCCCTCGCTCTCTGTGTCCCTCACTCTCTGTGCCCCTCACTCTCTCTGTGTCCCTCACTCTCTGTGTCCCTCGCGCTCTCTGCGTCCCTCGCTCTCTCTGGGTCCCTCGCTCCCTCTGGGTCCCTCACTCTCTCTGTGTCCCTCACTCTCTGTGTCCCTTGCTCTCTGTGTCCCTCGCTCTCTGTGTCATTTGCTCTCTCTGTGTTGCTCGCTCTCCTTGTGTCCCTCAGTCTCTCTGTGTCTCTCACTCTCTCTGTGTCGCACACTCTCTCTGTGTGTCCCTCGATCTCTGTGTCCCTCGCTCTCTCTGTGTGTCCCTCGCTCTCTGTGTCCCTCGCTCTCTGTGTCCATGGTTCTGTCTGTGTGTCCCTCACTCTCTGTGTCCCTCGCGCTCTCTGTGTCCCTCGCTCTCTCTGTGTCCCTCACTCTCTCTGTGTCCCTCGCTCTCCCTGAGTCGCACACTCTCTCTGTGTCCCTTGCTCTCTCTGTGTCCCTCGCTCTCTGTGTCCCTCGCTCTCTCTGTGTCCCTCCCTCTCTCTGTGTCCCTCGCTCTCGCTGTGTCGCTCACTCTCGGTGTACCTCACTCTCTCTGTGTCCCTCACTCTCTGTGTTCCTCACTCTCTGTGTCCCTCTCTCTCTCTGTGTCCCTCACTCACTCTCTGTCCCTCACTCTCTCTGTGGCCCTCACTCTCTGTGTCCCTGACTCTCTCTGTGTCCCTCGCTCTCTGTGTCCCTCGCTCTCTGTGTCCCTCACTCTCTCTGTGTCCCTCACTCTCTGTGTCTCTCGCTCTCTCTGTGTGTCCCTCGCTCTCTGTGTCCCTCGCTCTCTGTGTCCCTCACTCTCTGTGCCCCTCACTCTCTGTGTGTCCCTCACTCTCTGTGTCCCTCGCGTTCTGTGCGTCCCTCGCTCTCTCTGGGTCCCTCGCTCCCTCTGGGTCCCTCACTCTCTCTGTGTCCCTCACTCTCTGTGTCCCTCGCTCTCTGTGTCCCTCGCTCTCTGTGTCATCCGCTCTCTCTGTGTTCCTCGCTCTCTGTGTGTCCCTCACTCTCTCTGTGTCTCTCACTCTCTCTGTGTCCCACACTCTCTCTGTGTGTCCCTCACTCTCTGTGTCCCTCGCTCTCTCTGTGTGTCCCTTGCTCTCTGTGTCCCTCGCTTTCTCTGTGTCCCTGGCTCTGTCTGTGTGTCCCTCACTCTCTGTGTCCCACACTCTCTCTTGTGTCACTCACTCTCTCTGTGTCCCACACTCTCTCTGTGTGTCCCTCACTCTCTGTGTCCCTCGCTATCTCTGTGTGTCCCTCGCTCTCTGTGCCCCTCGCTCTCTGTGTCCTCGCTCTTTCTGTGTCACTCGCGCTCTCTGTGTCCCTCACTCTCTCTGTGTCCCTCCCTTTCTGTGTGTCCCTCGCTCTCTCTGTGTCCCTCGCTCTGTCTGTGTCACTCGCTCTGTCTGTGTCCCTCTCTCTGTGTCCCTCACTCTCTCTGTGTACCTCACTCTCTGTTTCCCTCACTCTCTGTGTCCCTCGCTCTCTGTGTCCCTCGTGCTCTGTGTCGCTCGCTCTTTGTGTCCCTCGCTCTGTCTGTGTCCCTCGCTCTGTCTGTGTCCCTCTCTCTGTGTCCCTCACTCTCTCTGTGTCCCTCGCTCTCTCTGTGTCCCTCGCTCTCTCTGTGTCCCTCGCTCTGTGTGTGTCCCTCGCTCTGTGTCCCTCACTCTCTCTGTGTCCCTCACTCTCTCTGTGTCCCTCGCTCTCTCTGTGTCCCTCGCTCTCTCTGTGTCCCTCGCTCTCTGTGTTCCTGACTCTCTCTGTGTCCCTCGCTCTCTGTGTCCCTCGCTCTCTGTGTCCCTCACTCTCTCTGTGTCCCTCGCTCTCTCTGTTTCCCTCGCTCTCTGTCTTCCACACTCTCTGTGTCCCTCACTCTCTCTGTGTGTCCCTCGCTTACTGTGTCCCTCGCTCTCTCTGTTTCCCTCGCTCTCTGTGTTCCTCACTCTCTGTGTCTCTCACTCTCTCTGTGTTTCCCTCGCTCTCTGTGTCCCTCGCTCTCTGTGTCCCTCGTTCTCTCTGTGCGTCCCTCGCTCTCTATGTCCCTCGCTCTCTCTGTGTCCCTTGCTCTGTCTGTGTCCCTCGCTATCTCTGTGTGTCCCTCGCTCTCTATGTCCCTCGCTCTCTCTGTGTCCCTCGCGCTCTCTGTGTCGCTCGCTCTCTCTGTGTCCCTCGCTCTCTCTGTGTCCCTTGCTCTGTCTGTGTCACTCGCTCTCTCTCTGTGTCCCTCGCTCTCTTTGTGTCCCTTGCTCTGTCTGTGTCCCTCGCTCTCTCTGTGTGTCCCTCGCTCTCAGTGTCCCTCGCTCTCTGTGTCCCTCGCTCTCTCTGTGTCCCTCGCTCTCTCTGTGTCCCTCACTCTCTCTGTGTTCCACACTCTCTGTGTCCCTCGCTCTCTGTGTCCCTCGCGCTCTCTGTGTCCCTAGCGCTCTCTGTGTCACTCGCTCTCTGTGTCCCACACTCTCTCAGTGTGTCCTTCACTCTCTGTATCCTTCACTCTCTAAGTGTCCCTCGCTCTCTCTGTGTCCCCCACTCTCTCTCTGTCCCTCACGGTTTCTGTGTCCCTACCGGTGTCTGTGTCGCTCGCACTCTCTGTGTCCCTCGCGCTCTCTGTGTCACTCGTGCTCTCTGTGTCCTTCGCTCTCTGTGTCCCTCGCTCTCTGTGTCCCTCGCTCCCTGTGTCCCTCGCTCTCTCTCTGCCCCTCGCTCTCTCTGTGTCCCTCGCTCGCTGTGTGTCCCTCGCTCTCTCTGTGTCCCTGGCTCTCTGTGTCCCTTGCTCTCTCTCTGCCCCTCGCTCCCTCTGTGTCCCTCGCGCTCTCTGTGTCCCTCGCTCTCTGTGTGTCCCTCGCTCTCTCTGTGTCCCTCGCTCTCTCTGTGTCCCTCGCTCTCTGTGCCCCTCACTCTCTGTGTCCCTCGCACTCTCTGTGTCCTTCGCTCTCTCTGTGTCCCTCGCTCTCTGTGTCCCACACTCTCTGTGTCCGACACTCTCTGTGTCCCTTGCCATTTGTGTCCCTCGCTCTCTGTGTCCCTCACTCTTTGTGTCCCTCATGCTCTGTGCTACTCGCTCTCTGTGTCCCTCGCTCTCTGTGTCCCACACTCTCTGTGTCCCACACTCTCTGTGTCCCTCGCTCTCTGTGTCCCACACTCTCTGTGTGTCCCTCCCTCTCTCTGTGTCCCTCGCTCTCCCTGTGTCGCTCACTCTCCGTGTCCCTCACTCTCACTGTGTCCTTTGCTCTCTCTGTGTCCCTCGCTCTCTGTGTCCCTCGCTCTCTCTGTGTCCCTCCCTCTCTCTGTGTCCCTCGCTCTCCCTGTGTCGCTCACTCTCGGTGTCCCTCACTCTCTCTGTGTCCCTCACTCTCTGTGTTCCTCGCTCTCTGTTATCCTCACTCTCTCTGTGCCCCTCACTCTCTGTGACCCTCACTCTCTCTGTGTCCCTCACTCACTCTCTGTCCCTCACTCTCTCTGTGGCCCTCACTCTCTATGTCCCTTACTCTTTCTGTGTCCCTCGCTCTCTGTGTCCCTCACTCTCTCTGTGTCCCTCACTCTGTGTCTCTCGCTCTCTCTCTGTGTCCCTCGCTCTCTGTGTCCCTCGCTCTCTGTGTCCCTCACTCTCTGTGCCCCTCACTCTCTCTGTGTCCCTCACTCTCTGTGTCCCTCGCACTCTCTGCATCTCTCGCTCTCTCTGGGTCCCTCGCTCCCTCTGGGTCCCTCACTCTCTCTGTGTCCCTCACTCTCTGTGTCCCTCGCTCTCTGTGTCCATCAATCTCTCTGTGTCTCTCACTCTCTCTGTGCACCACACTCTCTCTGTGTGTCCCTCGCTCTCTGTGTCCCTCGCTCTCTCTGTGTCTCCCTCGCTCTCTGTCTCCCTCGCTCTCTCTGTGTCCATGGCTCTGTCTGTGTGTCCCTCATTCTCTGTGTCCCACACTCTCTCTCTGTGTCATTCACTCTCTCTGTGTCCCACACTCTCTGTGTGTCCCTCACTCTCTGTGTCCCTCGCTATCTCTGTGTGTCCCTCGCTCTCTGTGTCCCTCGCTCTCTGTGTCCTCGCTCTCTCTGTGTCACTCGCGCTCTCTGTGTCCCTCACTCTCTCTGTGTCCCTCCTTTTCTGTGTGTCCCTTGCTCTCTCTGTGTCCCTCGCTCTGTCTGTGTCCCTCGCTCTGTCTGTGTCCCTCGCTCTGTGTCCCTCACTCTCTCTGTGTCCCTCACTCTCTCTGTGTCCCTCGCTCTCTCTGTGTCCCTCGCTCTCTCTGTGTCCCTCGCTCTCTGTGTTCCACACTCTCTGTGTCGCTCACTCTCTCTGTGTGTCCCTCGCTCTCTGTGTCCCTCGCTCTCTCTGTTTCCCTCGCTCTCTGTGTTCCTCACTCTCTGTGTCCCTCACTCTCTCTGTGTCCCTTGCTCTGTCTGTGTCCCTCGCTCTCTCTGTGTGTCCCTCGCTCTCTGTGACCCTCGCTCTCTGTGTCCCTCGCTCTCTCTCTGTGTCCCTCCCTCTCTGTGCCCCTCGCGCTCTCTGTGTCACTCGCTCTCTGTGTCCCACACTCTCTCAGTGTGTCCCTCACTCTCTGTATCCTTCACTCTCTAAGTGTCCCTCGCTCTCTGTGTCCCTTGCTCTCTGTGACCCTCGCTCTCTGTGTCCCTCACTCTCTCTGTGTCCCTCACTCTCTGTGTCTCTCGCTCTCTCTGTGTGTCCCTCGCTCTCTGTGTCCCTCACTCTCTGTGCCCCTCACTCTCTCTGTGTCCCTCACTCTCTGTGTCCCTCGCGCTCTCTGCGTCCCTCGCTCTCTCTGGGTCCCTCGCTCCCTCTGGGTCCCTCACTCTCTCTGTGTCCCTCACTCTCTGTGTCCCTTGCTCTCTGTGTCCCTCGCTCTCTGTGTCATTTGCTCTCTCTGTGTTGCTCGCTCTCCTTGTGTCCCTCAGTCTCTCTGTGTCTCTCACTCTCTCTGTGTCCCACACTCTCTCTGTGTGTCCCTCGATCTCTGTGTCCCTCGCTCTCTCTGTGTGTCCCTCGCTCTCTGTGTCCATGGCTCTGTCTGTGTGTCCCTCACTCTCTGTGTCCCACACTCTCTCTCTGTGTCACTCACTCTCTCTGTGTCCCACACTCTCTCTGTGTGTCCCTCACTCTCTGTGTCCCACACTCTCTCTCTGTGTCATTCACTCTCTCTGTGTCCCACACTCTCTCTGTGTGTCCCTCACTCTGTGTCCCTCGCTATCTCTGTGTGTCCCTCGCTCACTGTGTCCCTCGCTCTCTGTTTCCTCGCTCTCTCTGTGTCACTCGCTCTCTCTGTGTCCCTCACTCTCTCTGTGTCCATCCCTTTCTGTGTGTCCCTCGCTCTCTCTGTGTCCCTCGCTCTGTCTGTGTCCCTCTCTCTGTCTGTGTCCCTCGCTCTGTGTCCCTCACTCTCTCTGTGACCCTCACTCTCTCTGTGTCCCTCGCTCTCTCTGTGTCCCTCGCTCTCTCTGTGTCCCTCGCTCTCTGTGTTCCACACTCTCTGTGTCCCTCACTCTCTCTGTGTGTCCCTCGCTCTCTGTGTCCCTCGCTCTCTGTGTTTCCCTCGCTCTCTGTGTTCCTCACTCTCTGTGTCCCTCACTCTCTCTGTGTCCCTCACTCTCTCTGTGTCCCTCGCTCTCTCTGTGTCCCTCGCTCTCTCTGTGTCCCTCGCTCTCTGTGTTCCACACTCTCTGTGTCGCTCACTCTCTCTGTGTGTCCCTCGCTCTCTGTGTCCCTCGCTCTCTCTGTTTCCCTCGCTCTCTGTGTTCCTCACTCTCTGTGTCCCTCACTCTCTCTGTGTCCCTTGCTCTGTCTGTGTCCCTCGCTCTCTGTGTGTCCCTCGCTCTCTGTGACCCTCGCTCTCTGTGTCCCTCGCTCTCTCTCTCTGTCCCTCGCTCTCTGTGTCCCTCGCGCTCTCTGTGCCCCTCGCGCTCTCTGTGTCACTCGCTCTCTGTGTCCCACACTCTCTCAGTGTGTCCCTCACTCTCTGTATCCTTCACTCTCTAAGTGTCCCTCGCTCTCTGTGTCCCTCACTCTCTCTGTGTCCCTCACTCTCTGTGTCTCTCGCTCTCTCTGTGTGTCCCTCGCTCTCTGTGTCCCTCACTCTCTGTGCCCCTCACTCTCTCTGTGTCCCTCACTCTCTGTGTCCCTCACTCTCTCTGTGTCCCTCACTCTCTGTGTCTCTCGCTCTCTCTCTCTGTCCCTCGCTCTCTGTGTCCCTCGCGCTCTCTGTGCCCCTCGCGCTCTCTGTGTCACTCGCTCTCTGTGTCCCACACTCTCTCAGTGTGTCCCTCACTCTCTGTATCCTTCACTCTCTAAGTGTCCCTCGCTCTCTGTGTCCCTCACTCTCTCTGTGTCCCTCACTCTCTGTGTCTCTCGCTCTCTCTGTGTGTCCCTCGCTCTCTGTGTCCCTCACTCTCTGTGCCCCTCACTCTCTCTGTGTCCCTCGCTCTCTGTGTCCCTCACTCTCTGTGCCCCTCACTCTCTCTGTGTCCCTCACTCTCTGTGTCCCTCGCGCTCTCTGCGTCCCTCGCTCTCTCTGGGCCCCTCGCTCCCTCTGGGTCCCTCACTCTCTCTGTGTCCCTCACTCTCTGTGTCCCTTGCTCTCTGTGTCCCTCGCTCTCTGTGTCATTTGCTCTCTCTGTGTTGCTCGCTCTCCTTGTGTCCCTCAGTCTCTCTGTGTCTCTCACTCTCTCTGTGTCGCACACTCTCTCTGTGTGTCCCTCGATCTCTGTGTCCCTCGCTCTCTCTGTGTGTCCCTCGCTCTCTGTGTCCCTCGCTCTCTGTGTCCATGGTTCTGTCTGTGTGTCCCTCACTCTCTGTGTCCCACACTCTCTCTCTGTGTCCCTCGCGCTCTCTGTGTCCCTCGCTCTCTGTGTGTCCCTCGCTCTCTCTGTGTCCCTCGCTCTCTCTGTGTCCCTCGCTCTCTGTGCCCCTCACTCTCTGTGTCCCTCGCACTCTCTGTGTTCTTCGCTCTCTCTGTGTCCCTCGCTCTCTGTGTCCCACACTCTCTGTGTCCGACACTCTCTGTGTCCCTTGCCATTTGTGTCCCTCGCTCTCTGTGTCCCTCACTCTTTGTGTCCCTCATGCTCTGTGCTACTCGCTCTCTGTGTCCCTCGCTCTCTGTGTCCCACACTCTCTGTGTCCCACACTCTCTGTGTCCCTCGCTCTCTGTGTCCCACACTCTCTGTGTGTCCCTCCCTCTCTCTGTGTCCCTCGCTCTCCCTGTGTCGCTCACTCTCCGTGTCCCTCACTCTCACTGTGTCCTTTGCTCTCTCTGTGTCCCTCGCTCTCTGTGTCCCTCGCTCTCTCTGTGTCCCTCCCTCTCTCTGTGTCCCTCGCTCTCCCTGTGTCGCTCACTCTCGGTGTCCCTCACTCTCTCTGTGTCCCTCACTCTCTGTGTTCCTCGCTCTCTGTTATCCTCACTCTCTCTGTGCCCCTCACTCTCTGTGTCCCTCACTCTCTCTGTGTCCCTCACTCACTCTCTGTCCCTCACTCTCTCTGTGGCCCTCACTCTCTGTCCCTTACTCTTTCTGTGTCCCTCGCTCTCTGTGTCCCTCACTCTCTCTGTGTCCCTCACTCTGTGTCTCTCGCTCTCTCTGTGTGTCCCTCGCTCTCTGTGTCCCTCGCTCTCTGTGTCCCTCACTCTCTGTGCCCCTCAATCTCTCTGTGTCCCTCACTCTCTGTGTCCCTCGCACTCTCTGCATCTCTCGCTCTCTCTGGGTCCCTCGCTCCCTCTGGGTCCCTCACTCTCTCTGTGTCCCTCACTCTCTGTGTCCCTCGCTCTCTGTGTCCCTCAATCTCTCTGTGTCTCTCACTCTCTCTGTGCACCACACTCTCTCTGTGTGTCCCTCGCTCTCTGTGTCCCTCGCTCTCTCTGTGTCTCCCTCGCTCTCTGTCTCCCTCGCTCTCTCTGTGTCCATGGCTCTGTCTGTGTGTCCCTCATTCTCTGTGTCCCACACTCTCTCTCTGTGTCATTCACTCTCTCTGTGTCCCACACTCTCTGTGTGTCCCTCACTCTCTGTGTCCCTCGCTATCTCTGTGTGTCCCTCGCTCTCTGTGTCCCTCGCTCTCTGTGTCCTCGCTCTCTCTGTGTCACTCGCGCTCTCTGTGTCCCTCACTCTCTCTGTGTCCCTCCTTTTCTGTGTGTCCCTTGCTCTCTCTGTGTCCCTCGCTCTGTCTGTGTCCCTCGCTCTGTGTCCCTCACTCTCTCTGTGTCCCTCACTCTCTCTGTGTCCCTCGCTCTCTCTGTGTCCCTCGCTCTCTCTGTGTCCCTCGCTCTCTGTGTTCCACACTCTCTGTGTCGCTCACTCTCTCTGTGTGTCCCTCGCTCTCTGTGTCCCTCGCTCTCTCTGTTTCCCTCGCTCTCTGTGTTCCTCACTCTCTGTGTCCCTCACTCTCTCTCTGTCCCTTGCTCTGTCTGTGTCCCTCGCTCTCTCTGTGTGTCCCTCGCTCTCTGTGACCTTCGCTCTCTGTGTCCCTCGCTCTCTCTCTGTGTCCCTCCCTCTCTGTGCCCCTCGCGCTCTCTGTGTCACTCGCTCTCTGTGTCCCACACTCTCTCAGTGTGTCCCTCACTCTCTGTATCCTTCACTCTCTAAGTGTCCCTCGCTCTCTGTGTCCCTTGCTCTCTGTGACCCTCGCTCTCTGTGTCCCTCACTCTCTCTGTGTCCCTCACTCTCTGTGTCTCTCGCTCTCTCTGTGTGTCCCTCGCTCCCTGTGTCCCTCACTCTCTGTGCCCCTCACTCTCTCTGTGTCCCTCACTCTCTGTGTCCCTCGCGCTCTCTGCGTCCCTCGCTCTCTCTGGGTCCCTCGCTCCCTCTGGGTCCCTCACTCTCTCTGTGTCCCTCACTCTCTGTGTCCCTTGCTCTCTGTGTCCCTCGCTCTCTGTGTCATTTGCTCTCTCTGTGTTGCTCGCTCTCCTTGTGTCCCTCAGTCTCTCTGTGTCTCTCACTCTCTCTGTGTTCCACACTCTCTCTGTGTGTCCCTCGATCTCTGTGTCCCTCGCTCTCTCTGTGTGTCCCTCGCTCTCTGTGTCCATGGCTCTGTCTGTGTGTCCCTCACTCTCTGTGTCCCACACTCTCTCTCTGTGTCACTCACTCTCTCTGTGTCCCACACTCTCTCTGTGTGTCCCTCACTCTCTGTGTCCCACACTCTCTCTCTGTGTCATTCACTCTCTCTGTGTCCCACACACTCTCTGTGTGTCCCTCACTCTGTGTCCCTCGCTATCTCTGTGTGTCCCTCGCTCGCTGTGTCCCTCGCTCTCTGTTTCCTCGCTCTCTCTGTGTCACTCGCTCTCTCTGTGTCCCTCACTCTCTCTGTGTCCATCCCTTTCTGTGTGTCCCTCGCTCTCTCTGTGTCCCTCGCTCTGTCTGTGTCCCTCGCTCTGTCTGTGTCCCTCGCTCTGTGTCCCTCACTCTCTCTGTGACCCTCACTCTCTCTGTGTCCCTCGCTCTCTCTGTGTCCCTCGCTCTCTCTGTGTCCCTCGCTCTCTGTGTTCCACACTCTCTGTGTCCCTCACTCTCTCTGTGTGTCCCTCGCTCTCTGTGTCCCTCGCTCTCTGTGTTTCCCTCGCTCTCTGTGTTCCTCACTCTCTGTGTCCCTCACTCTCTCTGTGTCCCTCACTCTCTCTGTGTCCCTCGCTCTCTCTGTGTCCCTCGCTCTCTCTGTGTCCCTCGCTCTCTGTGTTCCACACTCTCTGTGTCGCTCACTCTCTCTGTGTGTCCCTCGCTCTCTGTGTCCCTCGCTCTCTCTGTTTCCCTCGCTCTCTGTGTTCCTCACTCTCTGTGTCCCTCACTCTCTCTGTGTCCCTTGCTCTGTCTGTGTCCCTCGCTCTCTGTGTGTCCCTCGCTCTCTGTGACCCTCGCTCTCTGTGTCCCTCGCTCTCTCTCTGTGTCCCTCGCTCTCTGTGTCCCTCGCGCTCTCTGTGCCCCTTGCGCTCTCTGTGTCACTCGCTCTCTGTGTCCCACACTCTCTCAGTGTGTCCCTCACTCTCTGTATCCTTCACTCTCTAAGTGTCCCTCGCTCTCTGTGTCCCTTGCTCTCTGTGACCCTCGCTCTCTGTGTCCCTCACTCTCTCTGTGTCCCTCACTCTCTGTGTCTCTCGCTCTCTCTGTGTGTCCCTCGCTCTCTGTGTCCCTCACTCTCTGTGCCCCTCACTCTCTCTGTGTCCCTCACTCTCTGTGTCCCTCACTCTCTCTGTGTCCCTCACTCTCTGTGTCTCTCGCTCTCTCTGTGTCCCTCGCTCTCTGTGTCCCTCGCTCTCTGTGTCCCTCACTCTCTGTGCCCCTCACTCTCTCTGTGTCCCTCACTCTCTGTGTCCCTCGCGCTCTCTGCGTCCCTCGCTCTCTCTGGGTCCCTCGCTCCCTCTGGGTCCCTCACTCTCTCTGTGTCCCTCACTCTCTGTGTCCCTTGCTCTCTGTGTCCCTCGCTCTCTGTGTCATTTGCTCTCTCTGTGTTGCTCGCTCTCCTTGTGTCCCTCAGTCTCTCTGTGTCTCTCACTCTCTCTGTGTCGCACACTCTCTCTGTGTGTCCCTCGATCTCTGTGTCCCTCGCTCTCTCTGTGTGTCCCTCGCTCTCTGTGTCCCTCGCTCTCTGTGTCCGTGGTTCTGTCTGTGTGTCCCTCACTCTCTGTGTCCCACACTCTCTCTCTGTGTCACTCACTCTCTCTGTGTCCCACACTCTCTCTGTGTGTCCCTCACTCTCTGTGTCCCACACTCTCTCTCTGTGTCATTCACTCTCTCTGTTTCCCACACTCTCTCTGTGTGTCCCTCACTCTGTGTCCCTCGCTATCTCTGTGTGTCCCTCGCTCGCTGTGTACCTCGCTCTCTGTTTCCTCGCTCTCTCTGTGTCACTCGCGCTCTCTGTGTCCCTCACTCTCTCTGTGTCCATCCCTTTCTGTGTGTCCCTCGCTCTGTCTGTGTCCCTCGCTCTGTCTGTGTCCCTCGCTCTGTCTTTGTCCCTCGCTCTGTGTCCCTCACTCTCTCTGTGTCCCTCACTCTCTCTGTGTCCCTCGCTCTCTCTGTGTCCCTCGCTCTCTCTGTGTCCGTCGCTCTCTGTGTTCCACACTCTCTGTGTCCCTCACTCTCTCTGTGTGTCCCTCGCTCTCTGTGTCCCTCGCTCTCTGTGTTTCCCTCGCTCTCTGTGTTCCTCACTCTCTGTGTCCCTCACTCTCTCTGTGTTTCCCTCGCTCTCTGTGTCCCTCGCTCTCTGTGTCCCTCGTTCTCTCTGTGCGTCCCTCGCTCTCTATGTCCCTCGCTCTCTCTGTGTCCCTCACTCTCTTTGTGTCCCTCGCTCTCTCTGTGTCCCTTGCTCTGTCTGTGTCCCTCGCTCTCTCTGTGTGTCCCTCGCTCTCTGTGTCCCTCGCTCTCTGTGTCCCTCGCTCTCTGTGTTCCTCACTCTCTGTGTTCCTCGCGCTCTCTGTGTCCCTCACTCACTGTGTTCCACACACTCTGTGCCCCTCGCGCTCTCTGTGCCCCTCGCGCTCTCTGTGTCACTCGCTCTCTGTGTCCCACACTCTCTCAGTGTGTCCCTCACTCTCTGTATCCTTCACTCTCGAAGTGTCCCTCGCTCTCTGTGTCCCTTGCTCTCTGTGTCCCTCGCTCTCTGTGTCCCTCGCTCTCTGTGTCACTCGCTCTCTGTGTCCCTTGCTCTCTGTGTCCCTCGCGCTCTCTGTGTCCCTAGCGCTCTCTGTGTCACTCGCTCTCTGTGTCCCACACTCTCTCAGTGTGTCCCTCACTCTCTGTATCCTTCACTCTCTAAGTGTCCCTCGCTCTCTGTGTCCCTTGCTCTCTGTGACCCTCGCTCTCTCTGTGTCCCCCACTCTCTCTCTGTCCCTCGCGGTCTCTGTGTCCCTCCCGGTGTCTGTGTCGCTCGCTCTCTCTGTGTCCCTCGCGCTCTCTGTGTCACTCATGCTCTCTGTGTCCTTCGCTCTCTGTGTCCCTCGCTCTCTGTGTCCCTCGCTCTCTGTGTCCCTCGCTCTCTGTGTCCCTCGCTCTCTCTGTGTCCCTCGCTCTCTCTGTGTCCCTCGTTCTCTGTGTGTCCCTCGCTCTCTCTGTGTCCCTCGCTCTCTGTGTGTCCCTCGCTCTTTCTGTGTCCCCCGCTCTCTGTGTCCCTCGCGCTCTCTGTGTCGCTCGTGCTCTCTGTGTCCCTCGCTCACTGTGTCCCTCGCTCTCTGTTTGTCCCTCGCTCTCTCTGTGTCCCTCGCTCTCTCTGTGACCCTCGCTCTCTGTGTCCCTCGCGCTCTCTGTGTCCCTCGCGCGCTCTGTGTCCCTCGCGCTCTCTGTGTCCGTTGCGCTCTCTGTGTCCCTCGTTCTCTGTGTCCCTCGCTCTCTGTGTCCCTCAATCTCTGTGTCCCTCTCTCACTCTGTGTCCCTCGCTCTCTGTGTCCCACACTCTCTGTGTCCCTTGCCCTTTGTGTCCCTCGCTCTCTGTGTCCCTCACTCTTTGTGTCCCTCATGCTCTGTGCTACTCGCTCTCTGTGTCCCTCGCTCTCTGTGTCCCACACTCTCTGTGTCCCTCGCTCTGTGTGTCCCTCACTCTCTGTGTCCCTCACTCTCTGTGTCTCTCGCTCTCTGTGTCCCACACTCTCTGTGCCCCTCGCTCTCTCTGTGTCCCTCGCGCTCTCTGTGTAGCTCGGTCTGTGACCCTCGCTCTGTCTATGTCCCTCCCTTTCTGTGTGTCCCTCGTTCTCGCTGTGTCCCTCACGCTCTCTGTGTCCCTCGCTCTCTCTGTGTCCCTCACTCTCTCTGTTACCCTCGCTCTCCCTGAGTCGCTCACTCTCTCTGTGTCCCTTGCTCTCTCTGTGTCCCTCGCTCTCTGTGTCCCTCGCTCTCTCTGTGTCCCCCACTCTCTCTCTCTCTCCCTCGCGGTCTCTGTGTCCCTCCTGGTGTCTGTGTCGCTCGCGCTCTTTGTGTCCCTCGCTCTCTCTCTGCCCCTCGCTCTCTCTCTGCCCCTCGCTCTCTCAGTGTCCCTCGCTCTCTCTGTGTCCCTGGCTCTCTGTGTCCCTCACTCTCTCTCTGCCCCTCGCTCTCTCTGTGTCCCTCGCTCTCTGTGCCTCTCGCTCTCTGTGCCTCTCACTCTCTGTGTCCCTCGCTCTCTGTGTCCCACACTCTCTGTGTCCCACACTCTCTGTGTCCCTTGCCCTTTGTGTCCCTCGCTCTCTGTGTCCCTCACTCTTTGTGTCCTTCAAGCTCTGTGCTACTCGCTCTCTGTGTCCCTCGCTCTCTGTGTCCCACACTCTCTGTGTCCCTCGCTCTGTGAGTCCCTCGCTCTGTGAGTCCCTCACTCTCTGTGTCCCTCACTCTCTGTGTCCCACACTCTCTGTGTCCCACACTCTCTGTGTCCCTCGCTCTCTGTGTCCCTCGTGCTCTGTGTCCCTCGCTCTTTGTGTCCCTCGCTGTCTCTGTGTCCCTCGCGCTCTCTGTGTAGCTCGGTCTGTGACCCTCGCTCTGTCTGTGTCCCTCCCTTTCTGTGTGTCCCTCGCTCCCTCTGTGTCCCTGGCTCTCTGTGTCCCTCGCTCTCTCTCTGCTCTCTGTGTCCCTTGCTCTCTGTGTCCCACACTCTCTGTGTCCCACACTCTCTGTGTCCCTTGCCCTTTGTGTCCCTCGCTCTCTGTGTCCCTCATTCTTTGTATCCCTCATGCTCTGTGCTACTCGTTCTCTGTGTCCCTCGCTCTCTGTGTCCCACACTCTCTGTGTCCCTCGCTCTGTGTGTCCCTCACTCTCTGTGTCCCTCACTCTCTGTGTCTCTCGCTCTCTGTGTCCCACACTCTCTGTGTCCCTCGCTCTCTCTGTGTCCCTCGCGCTCTCTGTGTAGCTCGGTCTGTGACCCTCTCTCTGTCTGTGCCCCTCCCTTTCTGTGTGTCCCTCGTTCTCGCTGTGTCCCTCGCGCTCTCTGTGTCCCTCGCTCTCTCTGTGTCCCTCACTCTCTCTGTGTCCCTCGCTCTCCCTGAGTCGCTCACTCTCTCTGTGTCCCTTGCTCTCTCTGTGTCCCTCGCTCTCTGTGTCCCTCGCTCTCTCTGTGTCCCTCCCTCTCTCTGTGTCCCTCGCTCTCGCTGTGTCGCTCACTCTCGGTGTACCTCACTCTCTCTGTGTCCCTCACTCTCTGTGTTCCTCACTCTCTGTGTCCCTCTCTCTCTCTGTGTCCCTCACTCACTCTCTGTCCCTCACTCTCTCTGTGGCCCTCACTCTCTGTGTCCCTGACTCTCTCTGTGTCCCTCGCTCTCTGTGTCCCTCGCTCTCTGTGTCCCTCACTCTCTCTGTGTCCCTCACCATCTGTGTCTCTCGCTCTCTCTGTGTGTCCCTCGCTCTCTGTGTCCCTCGCTCTCTGTGTCCCTCACTCTCTGTGCCCCTCACTCTCTGTGTGTCCCTCACTCTCTGTGTCCCTCGCGTTCTGTGCGTCCCTCGCTCTCTCTGGGTCCCTCGCTCCCTCTGGGTCCCTCACTCTCTCTGTGTCCCTCACTCTCTGTGTCCCTCGCTCTCTGTGTCCCTCGCTCTCTGTGTCATCCGCTCGCTCTGTGTTCCTCGCTCTCTGTGTGTCCCTCACTCTCTCTGTGTCTCTCACTCTCTCTGTGTCCCACACTCTCTCTGTGTGTCCCTCGCTCTCTGTGTCCCTCGCTCTCTCTGTGTGTCCCTTGCTCTCTGTGTCCCTCGCTCTCTCTGTGTCCCTGGCTCTGTCTGTGTGTCCCTCACTCTCTGTGTCCCACACTCTCTCTTGTGTCACTCACTCTCTCTGTGTCCCACACTCTCTCTGTGTGTCCCTGGCTCTCTGTGTCCCTCGCTCTCTCTCTGCCCCTCGCTCTCTCTGTGTCCCTCGCTCTCTGTGCCTCTCACTCTCTGTGTCCCTCGCTCTCTGTGTCCCACACTCTCTGTGTCCCACACTCTCTGTGTCCCTTGCCCTTTGTGTCCCTCGCTCTCTGTGTCCCTCACTCTTTGTGTCCTTCAAGCTCTGTGCTACTCGCTCTCTGTGTCTCTCGCTCTCTGTGTCCCACACTCTCTGTGTCCCTCGCTCTGTGAGTCCCTCGCTCTGTGAGTCCCTCACTCTCTGTGTCCCTCACTCTCTGTGTCCCACACTCTCTGTGTCCCACACTCTCTGTGTCCCTCGCTCTCTGTGTCCCTCGTGCTCTGTGTCCCTCGCTCTTTGTGTCCCTCGCTGTCTCTGTGTCCCTCGCGCTCTCTGTGTAGCTCGGTCTGTGACCCTCGCTCTGTCTGTGTCCCTCCCTTTCTGTGTGTCCCTCGCTCCCTCTGTGTCCCTGGCTCTCTGTGTCCCTCGCTCTCTCTCTGCTCTCTGTGTCCCTTGCTCTCTGTGTCCCACACTCTCTGTGTCCCACACTCTCTGTGTCCCTTGCCCTTTGTGTCCCTCGCTCTCTGTGTCCCTCATTCTTTGTATCCCTCATGCTCTGTGCTACTCGTTCTCTGTGTCCCTCGCTCTCTGTGTCCCACACTCTCTGTGTCCCTCGCTCTGTGTGTCCCTCACTCTCTGTGTCCCTCACTCTCTGTGTCTCTCGCTCTCTGTGTCCCACACTCTCTGTGTCCCTCGCTCTCTCTGTGTCCCTCGCGCTCTCTGTGTAGCTCGGTCTGTGACCATCTCTCTGTCTGTGCCCCTCCCTTTCTGTGTGTCCCTCGTTCTCGCTGTGTCCCTCGCGCTCTCTGTGTCCCTCGCTCTCTCTGTGTCCCTCACTCTCTCTGTGTCCCTCGCTCTCCCTGAGTCGCTCACTCTCTCTGTGTCCCTTGCTCTCTCTGTGTCCCTCGCTCTCTGTGTCCCTCGCTCTCTCTGTGTCCCTCCCTCTCTCTGTGTCCCTCGCTCTCGCTGTGTCGCTCACTCTCGGTGTACCTCACTCTCTCTGTGTCCCTCACTCTCTGTGTTCCTCACTCTCTGTGTCCCTCTCTCTCTCTGTGTCCCTTACTCACTCTCTGTCCCTCACTCTCTCTGTGGCCCTCACTCTTTGTGTCCCTGACTCTCTCTGTGTCCCTCGCTCTCTGTGTCCCTCGCTCTCTGTGTCCCTCACTCTCTCTGTGTCCCTCACCATCTGTGTTTCTCGCTCTCTCTGTGTGTCCCTCGCTCTCTGTGTCCCTCGCTCTCTGTGTCCCTCACTCTCTGTGCCCCTCACTCTCTGTGTGTCCCTCACTCTCTGTGTCCCTCGCGTTCTGTGCGTCCCTCGCTCTCTCTGGGTCCCTCGCTCCCTCTGGGTCCCTCACTCTCTCTGTGTCCCTCACTCTCTGTGTCCCTCGCTCTCTGTGTCCCTCGCTCTCTGTGTCATCCGCTCGCTCTGTGTTCCTCGCTCTCTGTGTGTCCCTCACTCTCTCTGTGTCTCTCACTCTCTCTGTGTCCCACACTCTCTCTGTGTGTCCCTCGCTCTCTGTGTCCCTCGCTCTCTCTGTGTGTCCCTTGCTCTCTGTGTCCCTCGCTCTCTCTGTGTCCCTGGCTCTGTCTGTGTGTCCCTCACTCTCTGTGTCCCACACTCTCTCTTGTGTCACTCACTCTCTCTGTGTCCCACACTCTCTCTGTGTGTCCCTGGCTCTCTGTGTCCCTCGCTCTCTCTCTGCCCCTCGCTCTCTCTGTGTCCCTCGCTCTCTGTGCCTCTCACTCTCTGTGTCCCTCGCTCTCTGTGTCCCACACTCTCTGTGTCCCACACTCTCTGTGTCCCTTGCCCTTTGTGTCCCTCGCTCTCTGTGTCCCTCACTCTTTGTGTCCTTCAAGCTCTGTGCTACTCGCTCTCTGTGTCTCTCGCTCTCTGTGTCCCACACTCTCTGTGTCCCTCGCTCTGTGAGTCCCTCGCTCTGTGAGTCCCTCACTCTCTGTGTCCCTCACTCTCTGTGTCCCACACTCTCTGTGTCCCACACTCTCTGTGTCCCTCGCTCTCTGTGTCCCTCGTGCTCTGTGTCCCTCGCTCTTTGTGTCCCTCGCTGTCTCTGTGTCCCTCGCGCTCTCTGTGTAGCTCGGTCTGTGACCCTCGCTCTGTCTGTGTCCCTCCCTTTCTGTGTGTCCCTCGCTCCCTCTGTGTCCCTGGCTCTCTGTGTCCCTCGCTCTCTCTCTGCTCTCTGTGTCCCTTGCTCTCTGTGTCCCACACTCTCTGTGTCCCACACTCTCTGTGTCCCTTGCCCTTTGTGTCCCTCGCTCTCTGTGTCCCTCATTCTTTGTATCCCTCATGCTCTGTGCTACTCGTTCTCTGTGTCCCTCGCTCTCTGTGTCCCACACTCTCTGTGTCCCTCGCTCTGTGTGTCCCTCACTCTCTGTGTCCCTCACTCTCTGTGTCTCTCGCTCTCTGTGTCCCACACTCTCTGTGTCCCTCGCTCTCTCTGTGTCCCTCGCGCTCTCTGTGTAGCTCGGTCTGTGACCATCTCTCTGTCTGTGCCCCTCCCTTTCTGTGTGTCCCTCGTTCTCGCTGTGTCCCTCGCGCTCTCTGTGTCCCTCGCTCTCTCTGTGTCCCTCACTCTCTCTGTGTCCCTCGCTCTCCCTGAGTCGCTCACTCTCTCTGTGTCCCTTGCTCTCTCTGTGTCCCTCGCTCTCTGTGTCCCTCGCTCTCTCTGTGTCCCTCCCTCTCTCTGTGTCCCTCGCTCTCGCTGTGTCGCTCACTCTCGGTGTACCTCACTCTCTCTGTGTCCCTCACTCTCTGTGTTCCTCACTCTCTGTGTCCCTCTCTCTCTCTGTGTCCCTCACTCACTCTCTGTCCCTCACTCTCTCTGTGGCCCTCACTCTTTGTGTCCCTGACTCTCTCTGTGTCCCTCGCTCTCTGTGTCCCTCGCTCTCTGTGTCCCTCACTCTCTCTGTGTCCCTCACCATCTGTGTTTCTCGCTCTCTCTGTGTGTCCCTCGCTCTCTGTGTCCCTCGCTCTCTGTGTCCCTCACTCTCTGTGCCCCTCACTCTCTGTGTGTCCCTCACTCTCTGTGTCCCTCGCGTTCTGTGCGTCCCTCGCTCTCTCTGGGTCCCTCGCTCCCTCTGGGTCCCTCACTCTCTCTGTGTCCCTCACTCTCTGTGTCCCTCGCTCTCTGTGTCCCTCGCTCTCTGTGTCATCCGCTCGCTCTATGTTCCTCGCTCTCTGTGTGTCCCTCACTCTCTCTGTGTCTCTCACTCTCTCTGTGTCCCACACTCTCTCTGTGTGTCCCTCGCTCTCTGTGTCCCTCGCTCTCTCTGTGTGTCCCTTGCTCTCTGTGTCCCTCGCTCTCTCTGTGTCCCTGGCTCTGTCTGTGTGTCCCTCACTCTCTGTGTCCCACACTCTCTCTTGTGTCACTCACTCTCTCTGTGTCCCACACTCTCTCTGTGTGTCCCTCACTCTCTGTGTCCCTCGCTATCTCTGTGTGTCCCTCGCTCTCTGTGCCCCTCGCTCTCTGTGTCCTCGCTCTTTCTGTGTCACTCGCGCTCTCTGTGTCCCTCACTCTCTGTGTCCCTCACTCTCTCTGTGTCCCTCACCATCTGTGTTTCTCGCTCTCTCTGTGTGTCCCTCGCTCTCTGTGTCCCTCGCTCTCTGTGTCCCTCACTCTCTGTGCCCCTCACTCTCTGTGTGTCCCTCACTCTCTGTGTCCCTCGCGTTCTGTGCGTCCCTCGCTCTCTCTGGGTCCCTCGCTCCCTCTGGGTCCCTCACTCTCTCTGTGTCCCTCACTCTCTGTGTCCCTCGCTCTCTGTGTCCCTCGCTCTCTGTGTCATCCGCTCGCTCTGTGTTCCTCGCTCTCTGTGTGTCCCTCACTCTCTCTGTGTCTCTCACTCTCTCTGTGTCCCACACTCTCTCTGTGTGTCCCTCGCTCTCTGTGTCCCTCGCTCTCTCTGTGTGTCCCTTGCTCTCTGTGTCCCTCGCTCTCTCTGTGTCCCTGGCTCTGTCTGTGTGTCCCTCACTCTCTGTGTCCCACACTCTCTCTTGTGTCACTCACTCTCTCTGTGTCCCACACTCTCTCTGTGTGTCCCTGGCTCTCTGTGTCCCTCGCTCTCTCTCTGCCCCTCGCTCTCTCTGTGTCCCTCGCTCTCTGTGCCTCTCACTCTCTGTGTCCCTCGCTCTCTGTGTCCCACACTCTCTGTGTCCCACACTCTCTGTGTCCCTTGCCCTTTGTGTCCCTCGCTCTCTGTGTCCCTCACTCTTTGTGTCCTTCAAGCTCTGTGCTACTCGCTCTCTGTGTCTCTCGCTCTCTGTGTCCCACACTCTCTGTGTCCCTCGCTCTGTGAGTCCCTCGCTCTGTGAGTCCCTCACTCTCTGTGTCCCTCACTCTCTGTGTCCCACACTCTCTGTGTCCCACACTCTCTGTGTCCCTCGCTCTCTGTGTCCCTCGTGCTCTGTGTCCCTCGCTCTTTGTGTCCCTCGCTGTCTCTGTGTCCCTCGCGCTCTCTGTGTAGCTCGGTCTGTGACCCTCGCTCTGTCTGTGTCCCTCCCTTTCTGTGTGTCCCTCGCTCCCTCTGTGTCCCTGGCTCTCTGTGTCCCTCGCTCTCTCTCTGCTCTCTGTGTCCCTTGCTCTCTGTGTCCCACACTCTCTGTGTCCCACACTCTCTGTGTCCCTTGCCCTTTGTGTCCCTCGCTCTCTGTGTCCCTCATTCTTTGTATCCCTCATGCTCTGTGCTACTCGTTCTCTGTGTCCCTCGCTCTCTGTGTCCCACACTCTCTGTGTCCCTCGCTCTGTGTGTCCCTCACTCTCTGTGTCCCTCACTCTCTGTGTCTCTCGCTCTCTGTGTCCCACACTCTCTGTGTCCCTCGCTCTCTCTGTGTCCCTCACGCTCTCTGTGTAGCTCGGTCTGTGACCATCTCTCTGTCTGTGCCCCTCCCTTTCTGTGTGTCCCTCGTTCTCGCTGTGTCCCTCGCGCTCTCTGTGTCCCTCGCTCTCTCTGTGTCCCTCACTCTCTCTGTGTCCCTCGCTCTCCCTGAGTCGCTCACTCTCTCTGTGTCCCTTGCTCTCTCTGTGTCCCTCGCTCTCTGTGTCCCTCGCTCTCTCTGTGTCCCTCCCTCTCTCTGTGTCCCTCGCTCTCGCTGTGTCGCTCACTCTCGGTGTACCTCACTCTCTCTGTGTCCCTCACTCTCTGTGTTCCTCACTCTCTGTGTCCCTCTCTCTCTCTGTGTCCCTCACTCACTCTCTGTCCCTCACTCTCTCTGTGGCCCTCACTCTTTGTGTCCCTGACTCTCTCTGTGTCCCTCGCTCTCTGTGTCCCTCGCTCTCTGTGTCCCTCACTCTCTCTGTGTCCCTCACCATCTGTGTTTCTCGCTCTCTCTGTGTGTCCCTCGCTCTCTGTGTCCCTCGCTCTCTGTGTCCCTCACTCTCTGTGCCCCTCACTCTCTGTGTGTCCCTCACTCTCTGTGTCCCTCGCGTTCTGTGCGTCCCTCGCTCTCTCTGGGTCCCTCGCTCCCTCTGGGTCCCTCACTCTCTCTGTGTCCCTCACTCTCTGTGTCCCTCGCTCTCTGTGTCCCTCGCTCTCTGTGTCATCCGCTCGCTCTATGTTCCTCGCTCTCTGTGTGTCCCTCACTCTCTCTGTGTCTCTCACTCTCTCTGTGTCCCACACTCTCTCTGTGTGTCCCTCGCTCTCTGTGTCCCTCGCTCTCTCTGTGTGTCCCTTGCTCTCTGTGTCCCTCGCTCTCTCTGTGTCCCTGGCTCTGTCTGTGTGTCCCTCACTCTCTGTGTCCCACACTCTCTCTTGTGTCACTCACTCTCTCTGTGTCCCACACTCTCTCTGTGTGTCCCTCACTCTCTGTGTCCCTCGCTATCTCTGTGTGTCCCTCGCTCTCTGTGCCCCTCGCTCTCTGTGTCCTCGCTCTTTCTGTGTCACTCGCGCTCTCTGTGTCCCTCACTCTCTCTGTGTCCCTCCCTTTCTGTGTGTCCCTCGCTCTCTCTCTGTCCCTCGCTCTGTCTGTGTCCCTCGCTCTGTCTGTGTCCCTCTCTCTGTGTCCCTCACTCTCTCTGTGTCCCTCACTCTCTCTGTGTGTCCCTCGCTCTCTGTGTCCCTCGCTCTCTCTGTTTCCCTCGCTCTCTGTGTCACTCGCTCTCTGTGTCCCTCTCTCGCTGCGTCCCTCATTCTCTCTCGCTGTGTCCATCACTCTCTCTCTGCGTCTTTCTCTCTCTCTCTCTCTCTGCGTCCCTCACACTCTCTCTCTGTCCCTCACTCTCTCTTGCTGTGTCCCTCACTCTCTCTCGCTGTGTCCCTCACTCTGTCTCGCTGCGTCCCTCACACTCTCTCTCTGTCCCTCACTCTCTCTTGCTGTGTCCCTCACTCTCGCTCTCGCTGTGTCCCTCACTCTCTCTCGCTGTGTCCCTCATTCTCTCTCTCGCTGCGTCCCTCACTCTCTCTCGCTGCGCCCCTTACTCTCTCTCTCTCTGTGTCCCTCACTCTCTCTCGCTGTGTCCATCACTCTCTCTCGCTGTGTCCCTCACTCTCTCGCTGTGTCCCTCACTCTCTCTCGCTGTGTCCCTCATTCTCTCGCTGTGTCCCTCACTCTCTCTCGTTGTGTCCATCACTCTCTCTCGCTGTGTCCCTCACTCTCTCTCTCGCTGTGTCCCTCACTCTCTCTCTCTGCGTCCCTCACTCTCTCTCGCTGTGACCCTCACTCTCTCTCACTGTGTCCCTCACTCTCTCTCGCTGTGTCCCTCACTCTGTCTCGCTGTGTCCCTCACTCTCTCTCGCTGTGTCCCTCACTCTCTCTCGCTGTGTCCCTCACTCTCTCTCGCTGCGTCCCTCACTCTCTCGCTGTGTCCCTCACTCTCGCTCGCTGTGTCCCTCACTCTCTCTCGCTGTGTCCCCCACTCTCTCTCTCTAGCTGTGTCCCTCACTCTCTCTCGCTGTGTCCCTCACTCTCTCTCGCTGCATCCCTCACTTTCTCTCGCTGCGTCCCTCACTTTTTCTCGCTGTGTCCCTCGCTCTCTGTGTCCCACACTATCTGTGTCCCATACTCTCTGTGTCCCTTGCCCTTTGTGTCCCTCGCTCTCTGTGTCCCTCACTCTTGGTGTCCCTCATGCTCTGTGCTACTCGCTCTCTGTGTCCCTCGCTCTCTGTGTCCCACACTCTCTGTGTCCCTCGCTCTGTGAGTCCCTCACTCTCTGTGTCCCTCACTCTCTGTGTCCCTCGCTCTCTGTGTCCCACACTCTCTGTGTCCCTCGCTCTCTGTGTCCCTCGTGCTCTGTGTCCCTCGCTCTTTGTGTCCCTCGCTCTCTCTGTGTCCCTCGCGCTCTCTGTGTAGCTCGGTCTGTGACCCTCGCTCTGTCAGTGTCCCTCCCTTTCTGTGTGTCCCTCGCTCTCTCTCTGCTCTCTGTGTCCCTTGCTCTCTGTGTCCCACACTCTCTGTGTCCCACACTCTCTGTGTCCCTTGCCCTTTGTGTCCCTCGCTCTCTGTGTCCCTCACTCTTTGTGTCCCTCATGCTCTGTGCTACTCGCTCTCTGTGTCCCTCGCTCTCTGTGTCCCACACTCTCTGTGTCCCTCGCTCTGTGTGTCCCTCACTCTCTGTGTCCCTCACTCTCTGTGTCTCTCGCTCTCTGTGTCCCACACTCTCTGTGCCCCTCGCTCTCTCTGTGTCCCTCGCGCTCTCTGTGTAGCTCGGTCTGTGACCCTCGCTCTGTCTATGTCCCTCCCTTTCTGTGTGTCCCTCGTTCTCGCTGTGTCCCTCACGCTCTCTGTGTCCCTCGCTCTCTCTGTGTCCCTCACTCTCTCTGTTACCCTCGCTCTCCCTGAGTCGCTCACTCTCTCTGTGTCCCTTGCTCTCTCTGTGTCCCTCGCTCTCTGTGTCCCTCGCTCTCTCTGTGTCCCCCACTCTCTCTCTCTCTCCCTCGCGGTCTCTGTGTCCCTCCTGGTGTCTGTGTCGCTCGCGCTCTCTGTGTCCCTCGCGCTCTCTGTGTCACTCGTGCTCTCTGTGTCCTTCGCTCTCTTTGTCCCTCGCTCTCTGTGTCCCTCGCTCTCTCTGTGTCCCTCGCTCTTTGTGTCCCTCGCTCTCTCTCTGCCCCTCGCTCTCTCTCTGCCCCTCGCTCTCTCAGTGTCCCTCGCTCTCTCTGTGTCCCTGGCTCTCTGTGTCCCTCACTCTCTCTCTGCCCCTCGCTCTCTCTGTGTCCCTCGCTCTCTGTGCCTCTCGCTCTCTGTGCCTCTCACTCTCTGTGTCCCTCGCTCTCTGTGTCCCACACTCTCTGTGTCCCACACTCTCTGTGTCCCTTGCCCTTTGTGTCCCTCGCTCTCTGTGTCCCTCACTCTTTGTGTCCTTCAAGCTCTGTGCTACTCGCTCTCTGTGTCCCTCGCTCTCTGTGTCCCACACTCTCTGTGTCCCTCGCTCTGTGAGTCCCTCGCTCTGTGAGTCCCTCACTCTCTGTGTCCCTCACTCTCTGTGTCCCACACTCTCTGTGTCCCACACTCTCTGTGTCCCTCGCTCTCTGTGTCCCTCGTGCTCTGTGTCCCTCGCTCTTTGTGTCCCTCGCTGTCTCTGTGTCCCTCGCGCTCTCTGTGTAGCTCGGTCTGTGACCCTCGCTCTGTCTGTGTCCCTCCCTTTCTGTGTGTCCCTCGCTCCCTCTGTGTCCCTGGCTCTCTGTGTCCCTCGCTCTCTCTCTGCTCTCTGTGTCCCTTGCTCTCTGTGTCCCACACTCTCTGTGTCCCACACTCTCTGTGTCCCTTGCCCTTTGTGTCCCTCGCTCTCTGTGTCCCTCATTCTTTGTATCCCTCATGCTCTGTGCTACTCGTTCTCTGTGTCCCTCGCTCTCTGTGTCCCACACTCTCTGTGTCCCTCGCTCTGTGTGTCCCTCACTCTCTGTGTCCCTCACTCTCTGTGTCTCTCGCTCTCTGTGTCCCACACTCTCTGTGTCCCTCGCTCTCTCTGTGTCCCTCGCGCTCTCTGTGTAGCTCGGTCTGTGACCCTCTCTCTGTCTGTGCCCCTCCCTTTCTGTGTGTCCCTCGTTCTCGCTGTGTCCCTCGCGCTCTCTGTGTCGCTCGCTCTCTCTGTGTCCCTCACTCTCTCTGTGTCCCTCGCTCTCCCTGAGTCGCTCACTCTCTCTGTGTCCCTTGCTCTCTCTGTGTCCCTCGCTCTCTGTGTCCCTCGCTCTCTCTGTGTCCCTCCCTCTCTCTGTGTCCCTCGCTCTCGCTGTGTCGCTCACTCTCGGTGTACCTCACTCTCTCTGTGTCCCTCACTCTCTGTGTTCCTCACTCTCTGTGTCCCTCTCTCTCTCTGTGTCCCTCACTCACTCTCTGTCCCTCACTCTCTCTGTGGCCCTCACTCTCTGTGTCCCTGACTCTCTCTGTGTCCCTCGCTCTCTGTGTCCCTCGCTCTCTGTGTCCCTCACTCTCTCTGTGTCCCTCACCATCTGTGTCTCTCGCTCTCTCTGTGTGTCCCTCGCTCTCTGTGTCCCTCGCTCTCTGTGTCCCTCACTCTCTGTGCCCCTCACTCTCTGTGTGTCCCTCACTCTCTGTGTCCCTCGCGTTCTGTGCGTCCCTCGCTCTCTCTGGGTCCCTCGCTCCCTCTGGGTCCCTCACTCTCTCTGTGTCCCTCACTCTCTGTGTCCCTCGCTCTCTGTGACCCTCGCTCTCTGTGTCATCCGCTCGCTCTGTGTTCCTCGCTCTCTGTGTGTCCCTCACTCTCTCTGTGTCTCTCACTCTCTCTGTGTCCCACACTCTCTCTGTGTGTCCCTCGCTCTCTGTGTCCCTCGCTCTCTCTGTGTGTCCCTTGCTCTCTGTGTCCCTCGCTCTCTCTGTGTCCCTGGCTCTGTCTGTGTGTCCCTCACTCTCTGTGTCCCACACTCTCTCTTGTGTCACTCACTCTCTCTGTGTCCCACACTCTCTCTGTGTGTCCCTGGCTCTCTGTGTCCCTCGCTCTCTCTCTGCCCCTCGCTCTCTCTGTGTCCCTCGCTCTCTGTGCCTCTCACTCTCTGTGTCCCTCGCTCTCTGTGTCCCACACTCTCTGTGTCCCACACTCTCTGTGTCCCTTGCCCTTTGTGTCCCTCGCTCTCTGTGTCCCTCACTCTTTGTGTCCTTCAAGCTCTGTGCTACTCGCTCTCTGTGTCCCTCGCTCTCTGTGTCCCACACTCTCTGTGTCCCTCGCTCTGTGAGTCCCTCGCTCTGTGAGTCCCTCACTCTCTGTGTCCCTCACTCTCTGTGTCCCACACTCTCTGTGTCCCACACTCTCTGTGTCCCTCGCTCTCTGTGTCCCTCGTGCTCTGTGTCCCTCGCTCTTTGTGTCCCTCGCTGTCTCTGTGTCCCTCGCGCTCTCTGTGTAGCTCGGTCTGTGACCCTCGCTCTGTCTGTGTCCCTCCCTTTCTGTGTGTCCCTCGCTCCCTCTGTGTCCCTGGCTCTCTGTGTCCCTCGCTCTCTCTCTGCTCTCTGTGTCCCTTGCTCTCTGTGTCCCACACTCTCTGTGTCCCACACTCTCTGTGTCCCTTGCCCTTTGTGTCCCTCGCTCTCTGTGTCCCTCATTCTTTGTATCCCTCATGCTCTGTGCTACTCGTTCTCTGTGTCCCTCGCTCTCTGTGTCCCACACTCTCTGTGTCCCTCGCTCTGTGTGTCCCTCACTCTCTGTGTCCCTCACTCTCTGTGTCTCTCGCTCTCTGTGTCCCACACTCTCTGTGTCCCTCGCTCTCTCTGTGTCCCTCGCGCTCTCTGTGTAGCTCGGTCTGTGACCATCTCTCTGTCTGTGCCCCTCCCTTTCTGTGTGTCCCTCGTTCTCGCTGTGTCCCTCGCGCTCTCTGTGTCCCTCGCTCTCTCTGTGTCCCTCACTCTCTCTGTGTCCCTCGCTCTCCCTGAGTCGCTCACTCTCTCTGTGTCCCTTGCTCTCTCTGTGTCCCTCGCTCTCTGTGTCCCTCGCTCTCTCTGTGTCCCTCCCTCTCTCTGTGTCCCTCGCTCTCGCTGTGTCGCTCACTCTCGGTGTACCTCACTCTCTCTGTGTCCCTCACTCTCTGTGTTCCTCACTCTCTGTGTCCCTCTCTCTCTCTGTGTCCCTTACTCACTCTCTGTCCCTCACTCTCTCTGTGGCCCTCACTCTTTGTGTCCCTGACTCTCTCTGTGTCCCTCGCTCTCTGTGTCCCTCGCTCTCTGTGTCCCTCACTCTCTCTGTGTCCCTCACCATCTGTGTTTCTCGCTCTCTCTGTGTGTCCCTCGCTCTCTGTGTCCCTCGCTCTCTGTGTCCCTCACTCTCTGTGCCCCTCACTCTCTGTGTGTCCCTCACTCTCTGTGTCCCTCGCGTTCTGTGCGTCCCTCGCTCTCTCTGGGTCCCTCGCTCCCTCTGGGTCCCTCACTCTCTCTGTGTCCCTCACTCTCTGTGTCCCTCGCTCTCTGTGTCCCTCGCTCTCTGTGTCATCCGCTCGCTCTGTGTTCCTCGCTCTCTGTGTGTCCCTCACTCTCTCTGTGTCTCTCACTCTCTCTGTGTCCCACACTCTCTCTGTGTGTCCCTCGCTCTCTGTGTCCCTCGCTCTCTCTGTGTGTCCCTTGCTCTCTGTGTCCCTCGCTCTCTCTGTGTCCCTGGCTCTGTCTGTGTGTCCCTCACTCTCTGTGTCCCACACTCTCTCTTGTGTCACTCACTCTCTCTGTGTCCCACACTCTCTCTGTGTGTCCCTGGCTCTCTGTGTCCCTCGCTCTCTCTCTGCCCCTCGCTCTCTCTGTGTCCCTCGCTCTCTGTGCCTCTCACTCTCTGTGTCCCTCGCTCTCTGTGTCCCACACTCTCTGTGTCCCACACTCTCTGTGTCCCTTGCCCTTTGTGTCCCTCGCTCTCTGTGTCCCTCACTCTTTGTGTCCTTCAAGCTCTGTGCTACTCGCTCTCTGTGTCTCTCGCTCTCTGTGTCCCACACTCTCTGTGTCCCTCGCTCTGTGAGTCCCTCGCTCTGTGAGTCCCTCACTCTCTGTGTCCCTCACTCTCTGTGTCCCACACTCTCTGTGTCCCACACTCTCTGTGTCCCTCGCTCTCTGTGTCCCTCGTGCTCTGTGTCCCTCGCTCTTTGTGTCCCTCGCTGTCTCTGTGTCCCTCGCGCTCTCTGTGTAGCTCGGTCTGTGACCCTCGCTCTGTCTGTGTCCCTCCCTTTCTGTGTGTCCCTCGCTCCCTCTGTGTCCCTGGCTCTCTGTGTCCCTCGCTCTCTCTCTGCTCTCTGTGTCCCTTGCTCTCTGTGTCCCACACTCTCTGTGTCCCACACTCTCTGTGTCCCTTGCCCTTTGTGTCCCTCGCTCTCTGTGTCCCTCATTCTTTGTATCCCTCATGCTCTGTGCTACTCGTTCTCTGTGTCCCTCGCTCTCTGTGTCCCACACTCTCTGTGTCCCTCGCTCTGTGTGTCCCTCACTCTCTGTGTCCCTCACTCTCTGTGTCTCTCGCTCTCTGTGTCCCACACTCTCTGTGTCCCTCGCTCTCTCTGTGTCCCTCGCGCTCTCTGTGTAGCTCGGTCTGTGACCATCTCTCTGTCTGTGCCCCTCCCTTTCTGTGTGTCCCTCGTTCTCGCTGTGTCCCTCGCGCTCTCTGTGTCCCTCGCTCTCTCTGTGTCCCTCACTCTCTCTGTGTCCCTCGCTCTCCCTGAGTCGCTCACTCTCTCTGTGTCCCTTGCTCTCTCTGTGTCCCTCGCTCTCTGTGTCCCTCGCTCTCTCTGTGTCCCTCCCTCTCTCTGTGTCCCTCGCTCTCGCTGTGTCGCTCACTCTCGGTGTACCTCACTCTCTCTGTGTCCCTCACTCTCTGTGTTCCTCACTCTCTGTGTCCCTCTCTCTCTCTGTGTCCCTCACTCACTCTCTGTCCCTCACTCTCTCTGTGGCCCTCACTCTTTGTGTCCCTGACTCTCTCTGTGTCCCTCGCTCTCTGTGTCCCTCGCTCTCTGTGTCCCTCACTCTCTCTGTGTCCCTCACCATCTGTGTTTCTCGCTCTCTCTGTGTGTCCCTCGCTCTCTGTGTCCCTCGCTCTCTGTGTCCCTCACTCTCTGTGCCCCTCACTCTCTGTGTGTCCCTCACTCTCTGTGTCCCTCGCGTTCTGTGCGTCCCTCGCTCTCTCTGGGTCCCTCGCTCCCTCTGGGTCCCTCACTCTCTCTGTGTCCCTCACTCTCTGTGTCCCTCGCTCTCTGTGTCCCTCGCTCTCTGTGTCATCCGCTCGCTCTGTGTTCCTCGCTCTCTGTGTGTCCCTCACTCTCTCTGTGTCTCTCACTCTCTCTGTGTCCCACACTCTCTCTGTGTGTCCCTCGCTCTCTGTGTCCCTCGCTCTCTCTGTGTGTCCCTTGCTCTCTGTGTCCCTCGCTCTCTCTGTGTCCCTCGCTCTGTCTGTGTGTCCCTCAATCTCTGTGTCCCACACTCTCTCTTGTGTCACTCACTCTCTCTGTGTCCCACACTCTCTCTGTGTGTCCCTCACTCTCTGTGTCCCTCGCTATCTCTGTGTGTCCCTCGCTCTCTGTGCCCCTCGCTCTCTGTGTCCTCGCTCTTTCTGTGTCACTCGCGCTCTCTGTGTCCCTCACTCTCTCTGTGTCCCTCCCTTTCTGTGTGTCCCTCGCTCTCTCTCTGTCCCTCGCTCTGTCTGTGTCCCTCGCTCTGTCTGTGTCCCTCTCTCTGTGTCCCTCACTCTCTCTGTGTCCCTCACTCTCTCTGTGTGTCCCTCGCTCTCTGTGTCCCTCGCTCTCTCTGTTTCCCTCGCTCTCTGTGTCACTCGCTCTCTGTGTCCCTCTCTCGCTGCGTCCCTCATTCTCTCTCGCTGTGTCCATCACTCTCTCGCTGCGTCTTTCTCTCTCTCTCTCTCTCTGCGTCCCTCACACTCTCTCTCTGTCCCTCACTCTCTCTTGCTGTGTCCCTCACTCTCTCTCGCTGTGTCCCTCACTCTGTCTCGCTGCGTCCCTCACACTCTCTCTCTGTCCCTCACTCTCTCTTGCTGTGTCCCTCACTCTCGCTCTCGCTGTGTCCCTCACTCTCTCTCGCTGTGTCCCTCATTCTCTCTCTCGCTGCGTCCCTCACTCTCTCTCGCTGCGCCCCTTACTCTCTCTCTCTCTGTGTCCCTCACTCTCTCTCGCTGTGTCCATCACTCTCTCTCGCTGTGTCCCTCACTCTCTCGCTGTGTCCCTCACTCTCTCTCGCTGTGTCCCTCATTCTCTCGCTGTGTCCCTCACTCTCTCTCGTTGTGTCCATCACTCTCTCTCGCTGTGTCCCTCACTCTCTCTCTCGCTGTGTCCCTCACTCTCTCTCTCTGCGTCCCTCACTCTCTCTCGCTGTGACCCTCACTCTCTCTCACTGTGTCCCTCACTCTCTCTCGCTGTGTCCCTCACTCTGTCTCGCTGTGTCCCTCACTCTCTCTCGCTGTGTCCCTCACTCTCTCTCGCTGTGTCCCTCACTCTCTCTCGCTGCGTCCCTCACTCTCTCGCTGTGTCCCTCACTCTCGCTCGCTGTGTCCCTCACTCTCTCTCGCTGTGTCCCCCACTCTCTCTCTCTAGCTGTGTCCCTCACTCTCTCTCGCTGTGTCCCTCACTCTCTCTCGCTGCATCCCTCACTTTCTCTCGCTGCGTCCCTCACTTTTTCTCGCTGTGTCCCTCGCTCTCTGTGTCCCACACTATCTGTGTCCCATACTCTCTGTGTCCCTTGCCCTTTGTGTCCCTCGCTCTCTGTGTCCCTCACTCTTGGTGTCCCTCATGCTCTGTGCTACTCGCTCTCTGTGTCCCTCGCTCTCTGTGTCCCACACTCTCTGTGTCCCTCGCTCTGTGAGTCCCTCACTCTCTGTGTCCCTCACTCTCTGTGTCCCTCGCTCTCTGTGTCCCACACTCTCTGTGTCCCTCGCTCTCTGTGTCCCTCGTGCTCTGTGTCCCTCGCTCTTTGTGTCCCTCGCTCTCTCTGTGTCCCTCGCGCTCTCTGTGTAGCTCGGTCTGTGACCCTCGCTCTGTCAGTGTCCCTCCCTTTCTGTGTGTCCCTCGCTCTCTCTCTGCTCTCTGTGTCCCTTGCTCTCTGTGTCCCACACTCTCTGTGTCCCACACTCTCTGTGTCCCTTGCCCTTTGTGTCCCTCGCTCTCTGTGTCCCTCACTCTTTGTGTCCCTCATGCTCTGTGCTACTCGCTCTCTGTGTCCCTCGCTCTCTGTGTCCCACACTCTCTGTGTCCCTCGCTCTGTGTGTCCCTCACTCTCTGTGTCCCTCACTCTCTGTGTCTCTCGCTCTCTGTGTCCCACACTCTCTGTGCCCCTCGCTCTCTCTGTGTCCCTCGCGCTCTCTGTGTAGCTCGGTCTGTGACCCTCGCTCTGTCTATGTCCCTCCCTTTCTGTGTGTCCCTCGTTCTCGCTGTGTCCCTCACGCTCTCTGTGTCCCTCGCTCTCTCTGTGTCCCTCACTCTCTCTGTTACCCTCGCTCTCCCTGAGTCGCTCACTCTCTCTGTGTCCCTTGCTCTCTCTGTGTCCCTCGCTCTCTGTGTCCCTCGCTCTCTCTGTGTCCCCCACTCTCTCTCTCTCTCCCTCGCGGTCTCTGTGTCCCTCCTGGTGTCTGTGTCGCTCGCGCTCTCTGTGTCCCTCGCGCTCTCTGTGTCACTCGTGCTCTCTGTGTCCTTCGCTCTCTTTGTCCCTCGCTCTCTGTGTCCCTCGCTCTCTCTGTGTCCCTCGCTCTTTGTGTCCCTCGCTCTCTCTCTGCCCCTCGCTCTCTCTCTGCCCCTCGCTCTCTCAGTGTCCCTCGCTCTCTCTGTGTCCCTGGCTCTCTGTGTCCCTCACTCTCTCTCTGCCCCTCGCTCTCTCTGTGTCCCTCGCTCTCTGTGCCTCTCGCTCTCTGTGCCTCTCACTCTCTGTGTCCCTCGCTCTCTGTGTCCCACACTCTCTGTGTCCCACACTCTCTGTGTCCCTTGCCCTTTGTGTCCCTCGCTCTCTGTGTCCCTCACTCTTTGTGTCCTTCAAGCTCTGTGCTACTCGCTCTCTGTGTCCCTCGCTCTCTGTGTCCCACACTCTCTGTGTCCCTCGCTCTGTGAGTCCCTCGCTCTGTGAGTCCCTCACTCTCTGTGTCCCTCACTCTCTGTGTCCCACACTCTCTGTGTCCCACACTCTCTGTGTCCCTCGCTCTCTGTGTCCCTCGTGCTCTGTGTCCCTCGCTCTTTGTGTCCCTCGCTGTCTCTGTGTCCCTCGCGCTCTCTGTGTAGCTCGGTCTGTGACCCTCGCTCTGTCTGTGTCCCTCCCTTTCTGTGTGTCCCTCGCTCCCTCTGTGTCCCTGGCTCTCTGTGTCCCTCGCTCTCTCTCTGCTCTCTGTGTCCCTTGCTCTCTGTGTCCCACACTCTCTGTGTCCCACACTCTCTGTGTCCCTTGCCCTTTGTGTCCCTCGCTCTCTGTGTCCCTCATTCTTTGTATCCCTCATGCTCTGTGCTACTCGTTCTCTGTGTCCCTCGCTCTCTGTGTCCCACACTCTCTGTGTCCCTCGCTCTGTGTGTCCCTCACTCTCTGTGTCCCTCACTCTCTGTGTCTCTCGCTCTCTGTGTCCCACACTCTCTGTGTCCCTCGCTCTCTCTGTGTCCCTCGCGCTCTCTGTGTAGCTCGGTCTGTGACCCTCTCTCTGTCTGTGCCCCTCCCTTTCTGTGTGTCCCTCGTTCTCGCTGTGTCCCTCGCGCTCTCTGTGTCCCTCGCTCTCTCTGTGTCCCTCACTCTCTCTGTGTCCCTCGCTCTCCCTGAGTCGCTCACTCTCTCTGTGTCCCTTGCTCTCTCTGTGTCCCTCGCTCTCTGTGTCCCTCGCTCTCTCTGTGTCCCTCCCTCTCTCTGTGTCCCTCGCTCTCGCTGTGTCGCTCACTCTCGGTGTACCTCACTCTCTCTGTGTCCCTCACTCTCTGTGTTCCTCACTCTCTGTGTCCCTCTCTCTCTCTGTGTCCCTCACTCACTCTCTGTCCCTCACTCTCTCTGTGGCCCTCACTCTCTGTGTCCCTGACTCTCTCTGTGTCCCTCGCTCTCTGTGTCCCTCGCTCTCTGTGTCCCTCACTCTCTCTGTGTCCCTCACCATCTGTGTCTCTCGCTCTCTCTGTGTGTCCCTCGCTCTCTGTGTCCCTCGCTCTCTGTGTCCCTCACTCTCTGTGCCCCTCACTCTCTGTGTGTCCCTCACTCTCTGTGTCCCTCGCGTTCTGTGCGTCCCTCGCTCTCTCTGGGTCCCTCGCTCCCTCTGGGTCCCTCACTCTCTCTGTGTCCCTCACTCTCTGTGTCCCTCGCTCTCTGTGTCCCTCGCTCTCTGTGTCATCCGCTCGCTCTGTGTTCCTCGCTCTCTGTGTGTCCCTCACTCTCTCTGTGTCTCTCACTCTCTCTGTGTCCCACACTCTCTCTGTGTGTCCCTCGCTCTCTGTGTCCCTCGCTCTCTCTGTGTGTCCCTTGCTCTCTGTGTCCCTCGCTCTCTCTGTGTCCCTGGCTCTGTCTGTGTGTCCCTCACTCTCTGTGTCCCACACTCTCTCTTGTGTCACTCACTCTCTCTGTGTCCCACACTCTCTCTGTGTGTCCCTGGCTCTCTGTGTCCCTCGCTCTCTCTCTGCCCCTCGCTCTCTCTGTGTCCCTCGCTCTCTGTGCCTCTCACTCTCTGTGTCCCTCGCTCTCTGTGTCCCACACTCTCTGTGTCCCACACTCTCTGTGTCCCTTGCCCTTTGTGTCCCTCGCTCTCTGTGTCCCTCACTCTTTGTGTCCTTCAAGCTCTGTGCTACTCGCTCTCTGTGTCCCTCGCTCTCTGTGTCCCACACTCTCTGTGTCCCTCGCTCTGTGAGTCCCTCGCTCTGTGAGTCCCTCACTCTCTGTGTCCCTCACTCTCTGTGTCCCACACTCTCTGTGTCCCACACTCTCTGTGTCCCTCGCTCTCTGTGTCCCTCGTGCTCTGTGTCCCTCGCTCTTTGTGTCCCTCGCTGTCTCTGTGTCCCTCGCGCTCTCTGTGTAGCTCGGTCTGTGACCCTCGCTCTGTCTGTGTCCCTCCCTTTCTGTGTGTCCCTCGCTCCCTCTGTGTCCCTGGCTCTCTGTGTCCCTCGCTCTCTCTCTGCTCTCTGTGTCCCTTGCTCTCTGTGTCCCACACTCTCTGTGTCCCACACTCTCTGTGTCCCTTGCCCTTTGTGTCCCTCGCTCTCTGTGTCCCTCATTCTTTGTATCCCTCATGCTCTGTGCTACTCGTTCTCTGTGTCCCTCGCTCTCTGTGTCCCACACTCTCTGTGTCCCTCGCTCTGTGTGTCCCTCACTCTCTGTGTCCCTCACTCTCTGTGTCTCTCGCTCTCTGTGTCCCACACTCTCTGTGTCCCTCGCTCTCTCTGTGTCCCTCGCGCTCTCTGTGTAGCTCGGTCTGTGACCATCTCTCTGTCTGTGCCCCTCCCTTTCTGTGTGTCCCTCGTTCTCGCTGTGTCCCTCGCGCTCTCTGTGTCCCTCGCTCTCTCTGTGTCCCTCACTCTCTCTGTGTCCCTCGCTCTCCCTGAGTCGCTCACTCTCTCTGTGTCCCTTGCTCTCTCTGTGTCCCTCGCTCTCTGTGTCCCTCGCTCTCTCTGTGTCCCTCCCTCTCTCTGTGTCCCTCGCTCTCGCTGTGTCGCTCACTCTCGGTGTACCTCACTCTCTCTGTGTCCCTCACTCTCTGTGTTCCTCACTCTCTGTGTCCCTCTCTCTCTCTGTGTCCCTCACTCACTCTCTGTCCCTCACTCTCTCTGTGGCCCTCACTCTCTGTGTCCCTGACTCTCTCTGTGTCCCTCGCTCTCTGTGTCCCTCGCTCTCTGTGTCCCTCACTCTCTCTGTGTCCCTCACCATCTGTGTTTCTCGCTCTCTCTGTGTGTCCCTCGCTCTCTGTGTCCCTCGCTCTCTGTGTCCCTCACTCTCTGTGCCCCTCACTCTCTGTGTGTCCCTCACTCTCTGTGACCCTCGCGTTCTGTGCGTCCCTCGCTCTCTCTGGGTCCCTCGCTCCCTCTGGGTCCCTCACTCTCTCTGTGTCCCTCACTCTCTGTGTCCCTCGCTCTCTGTGTCCCTCGCTCTCTGTGTCATCCGCTCGCTCTGTGTTCCTCGCTCTCTGTGTGTCCCTCACTCTCTCTGTGTCTCTCACTCTCTCTGTGTCCCACACTCTCTCTGTGTGTCCCTCGCTCTCTGTGTCCCTCGCTCTCTCTGTGTGTCCCTTGCTCTCTGTGTCCCTCGCTCTCTCTGTGTCCCTGGCTCTGTCTGTGTGTCCCTCACTCTCTGTGTCCCACACTCTCTCTTGTGTCACTCACTCTCTCTGTGTCCCACACTCTCTCTGTGTGTCCCTCACTCTCTGTGTCCCTCGCTATCTCTGTGTGTCCCTCGCTCTCTGTGCCCCTCGCTCTCTGTGTCCTCGCTCTTTCTGTGTCACTCGCGCTCTCTGTGTCCCTCACTCTCTCTGTGTCCCTCCCTTTCTGTGTGTCCCTCGCTCTCTCTCTGTCCCTCGCTCTGTCTGTGTCCCTCGCTCTGTCTGTGTCCCTCTCTCTGTGTCCCTCACTCTCTCTGTGTCCCTCACTCTCTCTGTGTGTCCCTCGCTCTCTGTGTCCCTCGCTCTCTCTGTTTCCCTCGCTCTCTGTGTCACTCGCTCTCTGTGTCCCTCTCTCGCTGCGTCCCTCATTCTCTCTCGCTGTGTCCATCACTCTCTCGCTACGTCTTTCTCTCTCTCTCTCTCTCTGCGTCCCTCACACTCTCTCTCTGTCCCTCACTCTCTCTTGCTGTGTCCCTCACTCTCTCTCGCTGTGTCCCTCACTCTGTCTCGCTGCGTCCCTCACACTCTCTCTCTGTCCCTCACTCTCTCTTGCTGTGTCCCTCACTCTCGCTCTCGCTGTGTCCCTCACTCTCTCTCGCTGTGTCCCTCATTCTCTCTCTCGCTGCGTCCCTCACTCTCTCTCGCTGCGCCCCTTACTCTCTCTCTCTCTGTGTCCCTCACTCTCTCTCGCTGTGTCCATCACTCTCTCTCGCTGTGTCCCTCACTCTCTCGCTGTGTCCCTCACTCTCTCTCGCTGTGTCCCTCATTCTCTCGCTGTGTCCCTCACTCTCTCTCGTTGTGTCCATCACTCTCTCTCGCTGTGTCCCTCACTCTCTCTCTCGCTGTGTCCCTCACTCTCTCTCTCTGCGTCCCTCACTCTCTCTCGCTGTGACCCTCACTCTCTCTCACTGTGTCCCTCACTCTCTCTCGCTGTGTCCCTCACTCTGTCTCGCTGTGTCCCTCACTCTCTCTCGCTGTGTCCCTCACTCTCTCTCGCTGTGTCCCTCACTCTCTCTCGCTGCTTCCCTCACTCTCTCGCTGTGTCCCTCACTCTCGCTCGCTGTGTCCCTCACTCTCTCTCGCTGTGTCCCCCACTCTCTCTCTCTATCTGTGTCCCTCACTCTCTCTCGCTGCATCCCTCACTTTCTCTCGCTGCGTCCCTCACTTTTTCTCGCTGTGTCCCTCACTCTCTCTCGCTGTGTCCCTCACTCTCTCTCTGCATCCCTCACTCTCTCTCTCGCTGAGTCCCTCACACTCTCTCTCGCTGAGTCCCTCACTCTCTCTCTCGCTGTGTCCCTCACTCTCTCTCGCTGCGCCCCTCACTCTCTCTCTCTCTGTCCCTCACTCTCTCTCGCTGTGATCCTCACTCTCTCTCTCTCTGCCCCTCACTCTCTCTCGCTGCGCCCCTCACTCTCTCTCTCTCTGCGTCCCTCACACTCTCTCGCTGTGTCCCTCACTCTATCTCGCTGTGTCCCTCACTCTCTCTTGCTGCGACCCTCACCCTCTCTCGCGATGTCCCTCACTCTCTCGCTGCGTCCCTCACTCTCTCTCGCTGCGTCCCTCACTCTCTCTCGCTGTGTCCCTCACTCTCTCGCTGCGTCTTTCTCTCTCTCTTGCTGTGTCCCTCACTCTCTCTCGCGATGTCCCTCACTCTCTCGCTGCGTCTTTCTCTCTCTCTCGCTGTGTCCCTCACTCTCTCTCGCTGCGTCCCTCACTCTCTCTCGCTGCGTCCCTCACACTCTCTCTCTGTCCCTCACTCTCTCTCGCTGTGTCCCTCACTCTCTCTCGCTGTGTCCATCACTCTCTCTCGCTGTGTCCCTCACTCTCTCTCGCTGCGTCCCTCACTCTCTCTCGCTGCGTCCCTCACACTCTCTCTCTGTCCCTCACTCTCTCTCGCTGTGTCCCTCACTCTCTCTCGCTGTGTCCCTCACTCTCTCGCTGTGTCCCTCACTCTCTCTCTCTGTGTCCCTCACTCTCTCTCGCTGTGTCCCTCACTCTCTCGCTGTGTCCCTCACTCTCTCTCGCTGTGTCCCTCACTCTCTCTCGCTGCGTCCCTCACTCTCTCTCGCTGTGTCCATCACTCTCTCTCGCTGTGTCCCTCACTCTCTCGCTGTGTCCCTCACTATCTCTCGCTGTGTCCCTCACTCTCTCTCGTTGTGTCCCTCACTCTCTCTCGTTGTGTCCCTCACTCTCTCTCGCTGTGTCCCTCACTATCTCTCGCTGTGTCCCTCACTATCTCTCGCTGTGTCCCTCACTCTCTCTCGCTGTGTCCCTCACTCCCTCTCGCTGTGTCCCTTACTCTCTCTCTCGCTGTGTCCCTCACTCTCTCTCTCTCTGTGCCCCTCACTCTCTCTCGCTGTGTCCCTCACTCTCTCTCTCGCTGCGTCCCTCACTCTCTCTCTGTGTCCCTCACTCTCTCTCGCTGTGCCCCTCACTCTCTCTCACTGTGTCCCTCACTCTCTCTCGCTGTGCCCCTCACTCTCTCTCGCTGTGTCCCTCACTCTCTCTCGCTGCGTCCCTCACTCTCTCGCTGTGTCCCTCACTCTCGCTCGCTGTGTCCCTCACTCTCTCTCGCTGTGTCCCCCACTCTCTCTCTCGCTGTGTCCCTCACTCTCTCTCGCTGCGTCCCTCACTCTCTCTCGCTGTGTCCCTCACTCTCTCTCGCTGTGTCTCTCACTCTCTCTCTCTCGCTGTGTCCCTCACTCTCTCTCGCTGTGTCCCTCACTCTCTCTCGCTGCATCCCTCACTTTCTCTCGTTGCGTCCCTCACTTTTTCTCGCTGTGTCTCTCACTCTCTCTCTCTGTGTCCCTCACTCTCTCTCGCTGCGCCCCTCACTCTCTCTCTCTCTCTGTCCCTCACTCTCTCTCGCTGCGCCCCTCACTCTCTCTCTCTCTCTGTCCCTCACTCTCTCTCGCTGTGATCCTCACTCTCTCTCTCTCTGTCCCTCACTCTCTCTCGCTGCGCCCCTCACTCTCTCTCTCTCTGCGTCCCTCACACTCTCTCGCTGTGTCCCTCACTCTATCTCGCTGTGTCCCTCACTCTCTCGCTGCGTCCCTCACTCTCTCTCGCTGCGTCCCTCACTCTCTCTCGCTGTGTCCCTCACTCTCTCTCGCTGTGTCTCTCACTCCCTCTCGCTGTGTCCCTCACTCTCTCTGTGTCCCTCACTCTCTCTCGCTGTGCCCCTCATTCTTTCTTGCTGTGTCCCTCACTTTCTCTCTCTGTGTCCCTCACTCTCTGTCGCTGTGTGCCTCACTCTCGCTCTCGCTGTGTCCCTCACTCTCTCTCGCTGTGTCTCTCACTCTCTCTCGCTGCGTCCCTCACTCTCTCTCTGTGTCCCTCACTCTCTCTCGCTGTGCCCCTCACTCTCTCTTGCTGTGTCCCTCACTCTCTCTCTCTCTCTGTCCCTCACTCTCTCTTGCTGTGTCCCTCACTCTCTCTTGCTGTGTCCCTCACTTTCTCTCTCTGTGTCCCTCACTTTCTCTCTTGCTGCGTCCCTCACTCTCTCTCTCGCTGTGTCCCTCACTCTCTCTTGCTGTGTCCCTCACTCTCTCTCTGTGTCCCTCACTCTCTCTCGCTGTGCCCCTCACTCTATCTCGCTGTGTCCCACACTCTCTCTTGCTGTGTCCCTCACTCTCTCTTGCTGTGTCCCTCACTTTCTCTCTCTGTGTCCCTCACTTTCTCTCTTGCTGCGTCCCTCACTCTCTCTCTCGCTGTGTCCCTCACTCTATCTCGCTGTGTCCCTCACTCTCTCTCTGTGTCCCTCACTCTCTCTCTCTGTGTCCCTCACTCTCTCTCGCTGTGCCCCTCACTCTCTCTCGCTGTGTCCCACACTCTCTCTTGCTGTGTCCCTCACTCTCTCTCTGTGTCCCTCACTCTCTCTCGCTGTGTCCCTCACTCTCTCTCTCTGTGTCCCTCACTCTCTCTCGCTGCGTCCCTCACTCTCTCTCGCTGTGTCCCTCACTCTCTCGCTGTGTCCCTCACTGTCTCTCGCTGTGTCCCTCACTCCCTCTCGCTGTGCCCCTCACTCTCTCTCGCTGTGTCCCTGTCTCTCTCTCGCTGCGTCCCTCACTCTCTCGCTGTGTCCCTCACTCTCTCTCTCTGTGTCCCTCACTCTCTCTCGCTGTGTCCCTCACTCTCTCTCGCTGTGTCCCTCACTCTCTCTCTCGCTGTGTCCCTCATTCTCTCTCGCTGTGCCCCTCACTCTCTCTCGCTGTGTCCCTCACTCTCTCTCTCGCTGTGTCCCTCATTCTCTCTCGCTGTGCCCCTCACTCTCTCTCGCTGTGTCCCTCACTCTCTCTCTCTGTGTCCCTCACTCTCTCTCGCTGTGCCCCACACTCTCTCTTGCTGTGTCCCTCACTCTCTCTCTCTTGCCTGAAGTGCCACAAATGTTGTCAAGTGCAGTGCGAGGCGTCCCTCAATGTTTCAGTCTTACTGAGAAACTGTCAGCCCACCGGACAACATTTCTGTACAATAGGATTGAAGCACAAGTTCAAATAGTTTTGTTTCAAAGTTTAAAATACCCAGTCATTTTTCTGTGCAGCTTTCGGTGTCTGTCAGTGGAATTTAGGTTATACAGGCAAATGTTAACAAGAGTATTGGGAACGGATTGGAAGTTTTGATGGAGATATTCCTGCATTATGGAAATGTGTGAGATCTATTTAGGGTTGGGGAATGGATTGATCAAAGGATGTATTTTTTTGTTATCTATATCAGACTGACAGCCTTGAAGATTCACAACTTCCATGTGCTGAGAGAAAGGATTGATTAACCAAGGCCTATTATTCAAATGCTTCAGACAAGTGACAAAACAACAGTAACAGAGAATATACAAACAGAGACAAGCAGACACCTGTAATCGGAGCTTAAACTTCACGTTTGAATGTGAAGGGCTGAAATAAACAAGAGTCCACCCTGGGATTCGGTGCAATTTGAGTTCTGCTTTTCCATAAAATAAATATAACTATCTGCAATGAAAAATTCTTTGGACAGGACAGAGGGATTTTGACTGTATTTAAGCCCAGACAGTATTTGTGTTGTGAGTGTTTGATGGGCAGTGTAGATGGAGCTTTACTCTGAAACACTGGAATTCAGTCTCAGGGCTGATTTAATCACATGCTTCAGAATAATAATTGATATTGTACTTCTCGTGTGTGTCTCAGTGACAGCTCTGAAACATGTACAGCACAATCTCATCCTGTTTCTGTGTCTCTCTGAAATTAGCTGGTCCATTTCCTAAATTACTCCTGTCTAGATTTCAAAAGGGCTCCATTGCCTGTGAAGCAGTTTGTGATACCCAAAGGTTATGAAAAGTGCTTTAGAAAAGTCTGTCCCCAAGCTGCTGTGAGGATGTTCAGGGTCAGTGTGTGACTTGGGTCACACACAGGCCAGATACATCTCTCCAAGTTAAAGGTGGAGAATGGATCTCGCTCCATTTGAAAGATGAATTGACGCAGCCTGTCTGAGTTTGTGTCTGTGTGTGAGTTTGTGTTTGTCTGTCCACGTGTTTGTGTGTCTGGGGTGGGGTGGGAGGTTGTGTGTGTGACTCATTACGCGGCACGGTAGCACAGTGGGTAGCACTGTGGCTTCACCGCTCCAGGGTCCTGGGTTCGATTCCCGGCATGTTCTTCCTGTGTCTGTGTGGGTTTCCTCCGGGAGCTCCGGTTTCCTCCCACAAGTCTGAAAGACGTGCTGTTAGGTAATTTGGACATTCTGAATTCTCCCTCTGTGTACACGAACAGGCGACGCTGTGTGGCGACTAGGGGCTTTGCACAGTAACTTCATTGCAGTGTTAATGAAAGCCTACTTGTGACAATAAAGATTATTATACATGGTCGTCCCACAGGCTCTCACCCTGGGTACATGGTAGTCAGCACTCCAAAAGGGTTAATTGTAGTGTCCACAGCAGTGTGGTGTAATGTAGTATTAACTGGGACAAGAGCTTAGAGGAAAACAGTGACGGGGTCAACTGCTGTGATCACTGGGAAAGAAGCTAATGTGTTCTCAATAGCGATATGGATGAGAACGGTTATATATTACAAGGTAATATTCACAATGACATTCTCCAATGCAGTAATATTTCTGACACCGTGGAGAGCAGCATTTACAGCGACTGATGCTGCAGGGAAATAAATTCATCCAGGGCTTTGTATCGGATTATTAAAATAGGTTATTGATTAAGGTGGTCTAGTCGCTAAGGCAGGCTCGATCAGCTGAATGGCCCATTCCTGTTCCTATGTACCTCTCCTGGGAGTATTTGGTGAGGACAGATGTAGAGGGAGCTACATCTGGACAATTTTGGATGCTAAGAGCAATTTATCATGGCCAATCCACCTAACTTGCACATCTTTGGACTGTGGGAGGAAACCGGAGCACCCGGAGGAAACCCACGCACACACGGGGAGGATGTGCAGACTCCACACGGACAGTGACCCAAGACGGAATCAAACCTGGGACCCTGGAGCTGTGAAGCAATTGTGCTATCCACAATGCTACCGTGCTGCCCCAGAGCTTTGCTCTGTATCTCACCCTGTGCTGTACCTGTCCTGGGAGTGTTTGATGGGGACAGTGTAGAGGGAGCTTTACTCTGTATCTAACCCCGTGCTGTACCTGTCCTGGGAGTGTTTGATGGGGACAGTGTAGAGGAAGCTTTACTCTGTATCTAACCCCGTGCTGTACCTGTCCTGGGAGTGTTTGATGGGGACAGTATAGAGGGAGCTTTACACTGTATCTAACCCCGTGCTGTACCTGTCCTGGGAGTGTTTGATGGGGACAGATCAGAGGAAGCTTTACTCTGTATCTAACCCCGTGCTGTACCTGTCCTGGGAGTGTTTGATGGGGACAGTGTAGAGGAGCTTTACACTGACACAGACTGTTAGACTGACAGAACCCCTAAAGACATCTCTAAAATGGAGACTATAAAGGACAAAACTGACTAAACTAACAGAAAGACAACACAAAGACATCTCCTCAACACACACCCCCAAAGACAATACACTTTCAAAGACAATAAAACCTAAAATGGCGGGGAGAAACTTTTCAGTTATACACTTTCATATCTGTCTTAAATCGTCTAATTACACCCCAATATAATCCTAATTGGTTTGGGTTAGACTCAAACACATTTGATTTGATGGCAAGCCGTCCATCTTCAATGTGCAACATCAGCTTTTCTGACCTAGCTGTTATCTGCATTGTGAACAATGGTGCATTCATGTGTATTCAATCCCTTGACCTTGACAATTAGCACAAGACAGTGTCATTATCTTGAAAATATGCATTTGCCAGAACAACGGACTTCAGTAAAAGTGAATTATGCTGTATAAATGGGTATTTAAAACTGGGGCTCAACATTTATGCTTAAACAGCTATCTTTTACCTATACTAGTTGTATTTGAAATACTTGGCTTCTACAGTCGGCCCTTTGATAAGTCATTATCTTGAAAATATGCATTTGCAGTATATCTTTATTTACAATGGTCCCTGGGCAGTATATCATTATTTACTGTTGTCTCTGATTAGAATATCATTATTTACAGTGGTCACTGGCTGGTATATCATTATTTACAGTGGGCCCTGTGCACTATATCTTATTTACAGTGGTTCCTGGGTAGTTTATCATTATTTCCAGTGGTCCCTGGGAAGTATATCATTATTAACAGTGGTCCCTGGGTTATTTGTAAATGTTAACAGCGGTCCCGGCGTACAATATCATTATTTACAGTGGTCCCTGGGCAGCATATCATTATTTACAGTGATCCTATGCAGGAGATCATTATTTACTGGGGTCCCTGAGTGGTATATCATTATTTACAGTGGTACCTAGGTAGCATATCATTATTTACAGTGGTCACTGGGTGGAATATCATTATTTACAGTGTCCTCTGGGTAGTATATCATTATTTACAATTGTCCCTGGGTTTAATATCATTACTTACAATTGTCCCTGGGTAGTATATCATTATTTACAGTGTGCCTGGGCACTATATCATTATTTACAGTGGTCCCTGGGAAGTATATCATTATTTACAGTTGTCCCTGGAAGTATATCATTATTTACAGTGTGCCTGGGCAGTATATCATTATTTACAGTGGCTCTGTGCAGTATATCATTATCTGCAGTGGTCCCTGCGTAGTATATCATTATTTACAGTGGTCCCTGGGCAGTATATCATTATTTACAGTGGTCCCTGGTAGTATATCATTATTTACAGTGTGCCTGGGCAGTATATCATTATTTACAGTGGCTCTGTGTAGTATATCATTATCTGCAGTGGTCCCTGCGTAGTATATCATTATTTGCAATGATCACTGGATAGTATAACATCATCTGTAGTTGTTCCTGGGTAGTATATCATTATTTCCAGTAGTCCTTGTGTAGAAAGTCTTTATTTACAGTGGTTCCTGGGCGGTATTCCTTTATTTACAGTGGTCACTGGGTAGTATATCATTATTTACAGTGAACACTGGGTAGTATATCACTATTTGCAGTGGTCCCTGGGCAGTATATCTGTATTTACAGATGATGTGGAGATGCCGGCGTTGGACTGGGGTGAGCACAGTAAGAAGTCTTACAACACCAGGTTAAAGTCCAACAGGTTTGTTTCGATGTCACTAGCTTTCGGAGCGCTGCTCCTTCCTCAGGTGAATGAACAGGTCTGTTCCAGAAACATAGATAGACAGATTCAAAGATGCCAGACAATGCTTAGAATACGACCATTAGCAGGTGATTAAATCTTTACAGATCCAGAGATGGGGTAACCCCAGGTTAAAGAGGTGAGAATTGTACCAAGCCAGGACAGTTGGTAGGATTTTGCAGGCCAGATGGTGGGGGATGAATGTAATGTGACATGAATCTCAGGTCCCGGTTGAGGCCGCACTCATGTGTGCGGAACTTGGCTATAAGCTTCTGCTCGGCAATTCTGCGTTGTCGGGGGTCCTGAAGTCTGCCTTGGAGAACGCTTACCCGGAGATCAGAGGCTGAATGCCCTTGACTGCTGAAGTGTTCCCCGACTGGAAGGGAACATTCCTGCCTGGTGATTGTTGCGCGATGTCCGTTCATTCGTTGTTGCAGCGTCTGCATGGTCTCGCCAATGTACCACGCTTCGGGACACCACTCACCCAGCAGCCGCGATCCCTCCCCCTCCCCCAGCAGCCGCGGACCCCTCCCCCTCCCCAGCAGCCGCGTTCCCACTCCCCCTCCCCCAGCAGCTGCGATCCCTCCCCCTCCCCCAGCAGCCGGGGAAACCACCACCTCCCTCTCCCACAGCAACCGCGGTCCCCCTCCCCACCCCCAGCAACCGCGGTCCCCCTCCCTCCCCCAGTAGTAACGGTCCCTCTACCCCTCCCCCAGCGGCCGCGGTCCCCCTCCCCAGCAGCCGCATCCCCCTCCCTCTCCCCCAGCGGCCGCGGTCCCCCTCTCCCAGCAGCCGCATCACCCTCCCCAGCAGCCATGGTCCACCTCCCCCTCCCCCAGCAGCCACTGTCTACCTCCCTCACCCCAGCAGCCACGGTCCCCCTCCCCCCCGCAGCCGCGGTCCCCCTCCCCCAGCAGCCGCGGTCCCCCTCCCCCAGCAGCCGCGGTCCCCCTCCCCAGCAGCCGCGGTCCCCCTCCCCCAGCAGCCGCGGTCCCCCTCCCCCAGCAGCCGCGGTCCCCCTCCCCCAGCAGCCGCGGTCCCCCTCCCCAGCAGCCGCGGTCCCCCTCCCCAGCAGCCGCGGTCCCCCTCCCCCAGCAGCCGCGGCCCCCTCCCCCAGCAGCCGCGGTCCCCCTCCTCCAGCAGCCGCGGTCCCCCTCCCCCAGCAGCCGCGGTCCCCCTCCCCCAGCAGCCGCGGTCCCCTCCCCCAGCAGCCGCGGTCCCCCTCCCCCAGCAGCCGCGGTCCCCTCCCCAGCAGCCGCGGTCCCCCTCCTCCAGCAGCCGCGGTCCCCCTCCCCCAGCAGCCGCGGTCCCCCTCCCCAGCAGCCGCGGTCCCCCTCACCCAGCAGCCGCGGTCCCCCTCCCCCAGCAGCCGCGGTCCCCCTCCCCCAGCAGCCGCGGTCCCCCTCCCCCAGCAGCCGCGGCCCCCTCCCCCAGCAGCCACGGTCCCCCTCCCCCAGCAGCCGCGGTCCCCCTCCCCCAGCAGCCGCGGTCCCCCTCCCCCAGCAGCCGCGGTCCCCCTCCCCCAGCAGCCGCGGTCCCCTCCCCCAGCAGACGCGGTCCCCCTCCCCCAGCAGCCGCGGTCCCCCTCCCCCAGCAGCCGCGGTCCCCTCCCCCAGCAGCCGCGGTCCCCCTCCCCAGCAGCCGCGGTCCCCCTCCCCCAGCAGCCGCGGTCCCCCTCCCCCAGCAGCCGCGGTCCCCCTCCCCCAGCAGCCGCGGTCCCCCTCCCCTCCCCCAGCAGCCGCGGTCCCCCTCCCCCAGCAGCCGCGGTCCCCCTCCCCCAGCAGCCGCGGTCCCCCTCCCCCAGCAGCCGCGGTCCCCCTCCCCCAGCAGCCGCGGTCCCCCTCCCCCAGCAGCCGCGGTCCCCCTCCCCCAGCAGCCGCGGTCCCCTCCCCCAGCAGCCGCGGTCCCCCTCCCCCAGCAGCCGCGGTCCCCCTCCCCCAGCAGCCGCGGTCCCCCTCCCCCAGCAGCCGCGGTCCCCCTCCCCCAGCAGCCGGGGTCCACCTCCCCCAGCAGCCGCGGTCCCCCTCCCCCAGCAGCCGCGGTCCCCCTCCCCCTCCCCCAGCAGCCGTGGTCCCCCTCCCCCAGCAGCCGCGGTCCCGCTCCCCCAGCAGCCGCGGTCCCCCTCCCCCAGCAGCCGCGGTCCCCCTCCCCCAGCAGCCGCGGTCCCCCTCCCCCAGCAGCCGCGGTCCCCCTCCCCCAGCAGCCGCGGTCCCCCTCCCCCAGCAGCCGCGGTCCCCTCCCCCAGCAACCGCGGTCCCCCTCCCCCAGCAGCCGCGGTCCCCCTCCCCCAGCAGCCGCGGTCCCCCTCCCCCAGCAGCCGCGGTCCTCCTCCCCCAGCAGCCGCGGTCCCCCTCCCCCAGCAGCCGCGGTCCCCCTCCCCCAGCAGCCGCGGTCCCCCTCCCCCAGCAGCCGCGGTCCCCCTCCCCCAGCAGCCGCGGTCCCCCTCCCCCAGCAGCCACGGTCCCCCCCCCAGCAGCCGCGGTCCCCCTCCCCCAGCAGCCGCGGTCCCCCTCCCACAGCAGCCGCGGTCCCCCTCCCCCAGCAGCCGCGGTCCCCCCCCCAGCAGCCGCGGTCCCCCTCCCCCAGCAGCCGCGGTCCCCCTCCCCCAGCAGCCGCGGTCCCCCTCCCCCAGCAGCCGCGGTCCCCCTCCCCCAGCAGCCGCGGTCCCCCTCCCCCAGCAGCCGGGGTCCACCTCCCCCAGCAGCCGCGGTCCCCCTCCCCCAGCAGCCGCGGTCCCCCTCCCCAGCAGCCGGGGTCCACCTCCCCCAGCAGCCGCGGTCCCCCTCCCCCAGCAGCCGCGGTCCCCCTCCCCCAGCAGCCGCGGTACCCCTCACCCAGCAGCCGCGGTCCCCCTCCCCCAGCAGCCGCGGTCCCCCTCCCCCAGCAGCATTGTCTCGGGTCGGACAGTTTGATGGTGCTGTTTATTTGATGTGTATATAATGTTTATTTGGGTATGTTTTCCCTGAGATTGCCTGTCCTGCCCGCTCTTCCCGCGGGCAGGGTGAGGCAGCGCCCGCCGCTGGCATCGGCCTGGAGCTGGGACACAACAAAGCAAAACAGACCAGAAGTAACTGATGGACAAAACAAAATGTGGGGAGTGCCCCAAACCGCGGGTGGAGCACAGCCCCAACAGAACAGGAAAAGAGACCAAACCTCGCCCAATACCCGCCCAATGAAAGTGTGAGAATGGGGGTCAGTCCGGCAGCCCACCCCCTGCGGGGCCCAGCCAGCCCGGAAAGCTTTGAGTGTGCCCGTGGGCAGCGCCTGCCCCCGCTCCAGGGACCCCCGGCCTCCACCCAGCCATTCCCCCGGCACCCACAGCCCGGCCCTCCGCCACCCAGCCCTTCCCACGGCACCCACAGCCCGGCCCTCCGCCACCCAGCCCTGCCCACGGCACCCACAGCCCGGCCCTCCGCCACCCAGCCCTTCCCACGGCACCCACAGCCCGGCCCTCCGCCACCCAGCCCTTCCCACGGCACCCACAGCCCTCCCCACCCAGCCCTTCCCACGGCACCCACAGCCCGGCCCTCCGCCACCCAGCCCTTCCCACGGCACCCACAGCCCGGCCCTCCGCCACCCAGCCCTTCCCACGGCACCCACAGCCCTCCCCACCCAGCCCTTCCCACGGCACCCACAGCCCTCCGCCACCCAGCCCTTCCCCCGGCACCCACAGCCCTCCGCCACCCAGCCCTGCCCACGGCACCCACAGCCCTCCCCCACCCAGCCCTGCCCACGGCACCCACAGCCCTCCGCCACCCAGCCCTTCCCCCGGCACCCACAGCCCTCCGCCACCCAGCCCTTCCCACGGCACCCACAGCCCGGCCCTCCGCCACCCAGCCCTTCCCACGGCACCCACAGCCCTCCGCCACCCAGCCCTTCCCACGGCACCCACAGCCCTCCGCCACCCAGCCCTTCCCACGGCACCCACAGCCCGGCCCTCCGCCACCCAGCCCTTCCCACGGCACCCACAGCCCTCCGCCACCCAGCCCTTCCCACGGCACCCACAGCCCTCCGCCACCCAGCCCTTCCCACGGCACCCACAGCCCTCCGCCACCCAGCCCTTCCCACGGCACCCACAGCCCGGCCCTCCGCCACCCAGCCCTTCCCACGGCACCCACAGCCCTCCGCCACCCAGCCCTTCCCACGGCACCCACAGCCCGGCCCTCCGCCACCCAGCCCTTCCCACGGCACCCAGAGCCCGGCCCTCCCCCACCCAGCCCTTCCCACGGCACCCACAGCCCTCCGCCACCCAGCCCTGCCCACGGCACCCACCGCCCTCCGCCACCCAGCCCTTCCCACGGCACCCACAGCCCGGCCCTCCGCCACCCAGCCCTTCCCACGGCACCCACAGCCCGGCCCTCTGCCACCCTGCCCTGCCCACGGCACCCACAGCCCTCCCCACCCAGCCCTGCCCACGGCACCCACAGCCCTCCGCCACCCAGCCCTTCCCACGGCACCCACAGCCCGGCCCTCCCCCACCCAGCCCTTCCCACGGCACCCACAGCCCTCCGCCACCCAGCCCTTCCCACGGCACCCACAGCCCGGCCCTCCGCCACCCAGCCCTGCCCACGGCACCCACAGCCCGGCCCTCTGCCACCCTGCCCTGCCCACGGCACCCACAGCCCTCCCCCACCCAGCCCTGCCCACGGCACCCACCGCCCTCCGCTCCGCCAGCCACCCGAATGGAGATTGGCGGAGGTGCGGATTCCTGAGCAGCGCCTCCCTTCCGACAGCCGCCACTCCTGACGGGGGAGAGCTGCGGCGCCTGGAGACCGTGTTCCAGACTTTGAGGAGGTCCTGGTACAAGACGGGCAGCGCCAACAGAGAGTTCCGAAGACCCTGCTGGTCCACAGACAGGAGCCGCACGTCGTAGTTCAGGCCGAGCCCCTGGGGGGAGAAATCCGTCGCCAGGGCCCCACCGTGGGGGAGGCTCAGCGTACAGGTAACGCTGCAGAGTCTGAGGGTGGAAAGTGGCAGTCTGGGTGCGGAGGCACACCAGCGCCTGACCGCCCTCCGCCATCGGGAGACTCCAGACCTCCGCAGCGACCCCGTGCAGTCGATTGTCCCGGAGGAACCGAAGCCGGGCTCTCTGGGTGGTGGGACAAAGCCAGGGGGGGGAGTCAGTGACCAGCCGGGACCACAGCATGGAGGCGATCAGCTGGTTTATGACGAGAACTCGGCCCCTGGGGGACAGCACTCGGAGCCGTCCTGTCCAGCGTCCCAGGCCAGCGGTGACCTTAGTCTCCAGCTCCTGCCCGTTCGCCGGCCAGGCTCCCTCTGCCGGGCAAAGATGGACTCCCAGGTCGAGGCTGTTGGTCCGACTCCAGCTGAAGGGCCCGAGCTCCTCCGGGAGGGGGGTCCACCTGCCACGGACCGACCAGGAGTCCGGAACATTGAGCCCAGTTGATCCGTGCGGAGGACGCGGCGGAGTAGACAGCTTGGCTCTCTCGCATCCTCCGGGGGTCCCCGGGGTCAGTGACCATGAGGAACACGGCATCAGCGTCCGCCGAGAGGACCACCCCCCCGTCCGGCTCGCGCAGAACCAGCCCCGTGAACCCCCTCCGCAGGAGGCACAGGAAAGGCTCCACGCAGAGGGAATAATGTTGGCCGGACAGGGGGCAGCCCTGACGCACTCCTCTCCCAAAGCGAAGGGGCGCCGTCAGGGACCCGTTAACCTTAACCAGACTCTCCGAGGCGGCGGACAGTAACCGGATCCGGGCCACAAAATACCACCCGAACCCGACAGCTCGCAGAGTCCCGAGCAAATCCCCGGGCCCCACCCTGTCGAACGCCTTCTCCTGGTCAAGAGACAGGGAGGCGCTCGACATACCAGTCCTCTGGGTAAAGTGAATAATGTCCCGGGCCAGGTGGATATTGTGTAGATTGTGCGGTCCGGGACTGTGTAGGACTGGTCAGGGTGGATCATGTGGTCCAGCTCGGGGCCAAGGCGTAAACACAGCACCTTGGCTAAGATTTTATAGTCCGTGGTGAGGAGGGAGACCGGTCGCCAGGTCTTAAGTCGGCGGAGATCCCCCTTCTTGGGCAAGAGGGCAATGACGGCCCTGCGCCACGAAAGGGGCATCTCCCCGGTCGCGATACATTCCCCCAGGACCCCCGCATAGTCGCTCCCCAGGACGTCCCAGCACGCCCTGAAGAACTCCACGGTCAGCCCGTCCAGCCCTGGGGATTTGCCCCGTGAGAGGCTGTCCAGGGCGCCGGTCAGCTCTTGGAGGTTGATGGCATTATCGAGCTTCCCGGCGCCCTCCGGGCCCACCTGCGGCAGGTCCTCCCCCAGAACTCTGCAAGCGTCCTCGCTGGACGGACCCGGAGAGAAGAGGTCGGAGTAAAAATCCCTGATCAGGGTCCTGACCCCCTCCGGATCCGAGACGAGGGGCCGGTCGTCGACCAACAGCGTAGAAATCTGCCGACGGGCCCCGCGTCCTCTTTCCAGCGAGTAGAAGAAGCGGGAGCCGCGGTCCATGTCCGTTAGGAGACGGATCCGCGACCTCACGTACGTGCCGCGGGACCCGGCCAGTTTCAGGTCCCGCAGTGCGCCCCTCTTCTCCCTGTACACCAGCCCCAGGGCCGGGCCTCATCGGGCTGAGCGAGACGTGACTCCAGATCGAGGAGTTCCTCAGCCAGGTTGGCGATCGTGGAGTTCCGCCCCGCCGAAGACCCCTTCGTGTACCCCTGACAGAAGGCACGGTTCTGGGCCTTGCCCACATCCCACCGCAGCCTCAAGGAGGGGAAGCCACCCCGCTTCCTTCTCCAGCCGGCCCAGAAACGGCAGAACGAGTCCAGGAACCGCTCGTCCTCCAGCAGCAGGTTGTTAAAGTGCCAGTACGCGGACCGTTTCTGAGCGCGGGACGGGGCGAGACCCGCCCACACCAGGTGGTGATCCGAGCTCGGCACCTGCTCCATGGAGGCCGTCGGAACGCTGGGCAAGTACGTCTTGGAAATGTAAAGACGGTCGATGCTGGACGCTCTGAACTGGGGCCGCACAGAGGTGCACCCCCGCAATTCAGGATGGAGAGTCCGCCAGACATCCACCAAGTCAAAGGACCAAACCAGGTCCCTCAACTCCACCTCCGCAGCCGGGCCGCGCTGGACTCCGATGCGGTCCTTGTCCCGGAGGGTGCAATTGAAATCCCCTCCGAGGACGATGCACTCGCCCACCGGGATGATGCCGAGAAGAGTGTACACTTTTTGGAAGAAAGCCGCCTGCTGCGGTCCGGCCACGGGAGCGGATACATTTACAAAGTGAATCACCGCTGCCCCGAAACGGGCCTTTAGGTGCAGCAGACGGCCTGGCACCGGCTCCTTGACCCCCAAGATCTCCGGCTGAAAATGTGGAGCCAACAAGATAGCCACCCCGCCCGAACGTGGGGCCAGGTGACTCATGAAGACTCCGCCTTGCCCCTCCAGTGTCCCCTGAGCTTCGTCACCCGGATGGCCTGGGTTTCCTGCAGGAAGCACACCCCGTACTTTCCGTCCCGGAGGAGAGACAAGAACTGGAACCGGTGGTGCGCGTGGCTGCTGCCGTTGATGTTGAGGCTGGCCATGGTTACCTCCATGTCAGCAGCAATAGTTATCCATCACCTTCAGTGCTCAGAGTGGGGGTACCGCCCCCTCCACTCCCTCAGGAGTCCCACAAGGAACTGAGCAGCTTGGCGCTGCTCCTCCTGGTCTTGATCGAACTCCCGGGCCTCTCTGACATAGGCCCGGGCGGAGCCAATGAGCAGCCCCAGGTTTCCCCAGCTGCCCAGGGCCAGCCGCACACAGTCCGGGTGACCATGGTGCGTTCCCAGAAATGTCCGGAGTTCCCCAGGGGGGACGAGGGGAGACTCGGTGCCGGGTGTGAGGGTGCATTCTGCCTCGCTGCAGATAGAGTCTAAATCCTCCTCCTCACCCGCCACCGAGCAGCCTTCCTCCTCCGAACGGTCACCTCCCGAGCTCGAGTCCCCCGCCACATGGAGTATGGCGGGCGGCACGGGCCCACCGGCTAACCCTTGGCCCGGGTCGACCCCACCCCCAGGGTCGTCCTCAGGCAGGTCCCTCGCAGGATCCTCCCGCGGCTCAGGGCCCTTGGCCGCGCCTCCACCCACGCCGGCGACTCCGGGACCTCGGAGAGGCCCCCCGGAAACATGTCCGGGTTGAAAACAGGGCTCTCCGGCGTCGCCCGCTCGGGTGTAGAGGGCAGGGAGCCTTCCCCGTCCTCCCCCGTCCACGGCCCACAGTGGCACGATGAGCGGTCGCTGCTGCTGCCGGCCCCCGGCGATGGTGAAGAGGAGGCGTCCGGGGAGGAAACTTACACCGGGCGGGACGGGCCCTCAGGGGCTTCGACTCCGCTCGACCCCGGGTCCTCCTGCTCGGGGGGGCGACAGCAGCACGAGGGGCTCGGGGGCCTCGGAGGCCCCCCCCCCGGCCTTGCTTCTCTTCATTGTGTGCCCCGGGCCAGGCGTCAGGGGGATGGGCTCCAACACGGGAGAGATGGGGCAGGAGGAGCTCGGTGGGGAGGGAGGGCGGGACGTTTGATAGAACAACACGTTCTGCGGTGGCCTCCAGCGTCTCCACCGCCACGTGTGCCCCGCCCACCGTAAGCCCCCTTTCCAGGGCCCGGTGGGCCGCCTGCTCGGCCCGCAGGAAGAACCCGGCCTTGCCGTACATCCGCGAGGCGGCTACGATGGCCGAGGGGCCGACAGCCCCGCCCATCGCACGGGTGCCCGCCTCAATGGTCATGGTAGGGTGGGCATAGCACTTCACCCCCAGCTGCCGCGTGAGCAGGCGGGAGGGCGAGGGCACCGCGGGGGCAGCGGAGCGACGGGAGGCTGCCGCCCCCACATAATGTCTTGTCCGCCCTGCCCCCGGCAGTGGAGGATGCCCCCGAGGTGCAGGCCAGAGGGTGGGAGGACAGGAGGCTGGGCCTGCAGCCCTGGATGGTCCCACTCCCACCTCAGGCAGAGGGGGGGGGGGAGGACAGGAGGCCGGGCCTGCAGCCCTGGATGGTCCCACTCCCACCTCAGGCAGAGGGGTAGGAGGACAGGAGGCCGGGCTTGCAGCCCTGGATGGTCCCAGTCCCACCTCAGGCAGAGGTGTGGGAGGACAGGAGACTGGGCCTGCAGCCCTGGATCCTCCCACTCCCACCTCAGGCAGAGGGGTGGGAGGACAGGAGGCCGGGCCTGCAGCCCTGGATGGTCCCACTCCCACCTCAGGCAGAGGGGTGGGGGACAGGAGGCCGGGCCTGCAGCCCTGGATGGTCCCACTCCCACCTCAGGCAGAGGGGTGGGAGGACAGGAGACTGGGCCTGCAGCCCTGGATGGTCCCAGTCCCACCTCAGGCAGAGGGGTGGGGGGACAGGAGGCCGGGCCTGCAGCCCTGGATGGTCCCACTCCCACCTCAGGCAGAGGGGTGGGAGGACAGGAGACTGGGCCTGCAGCCCTGGATGGTCCCAGTCCCACCTCAGGCAGAGGGGTGGGAGGACAGGAGGCCGGGCCTGCAGCCCTGGATGGTCCCAGTCCCACCTCAGGCAGAGGGGTGGGAGGAAGGAGACTGGGCCTGCAGCCCTGGATGGTCCCACCCACCTCAGGCAGAGGGGTGGGGGACAGGAGGCTGGGCCTGCAGCCTGGATGGTACCAGTCCCACCTCAGGCAGAGGGTTGGGAGGACAGGAGGCTGGGCCTGCAGCCCTGGATGGTCCCACTCCCATCTCAGGCAGAGGGGAGGGAGGACAGGAGGTTGGGCCTGCAGCCCTGGATGGTCCCAGTCCCACCTCAGGCAGAGGGGTGGGAGGACAGGAGGCCGGGCCTGCAGCTCTGGATGGTCCCAGTCCCACCTCAGGCAGAGGGGTGGGAGGACAGGAGACTGGGCCTGCAGCCCTGGATGGTCCCACTCCCACCTCAGGCAGAGGGGTGGGAGGACAGGAGTTTGGGCCTGCAGCCCTGGATGATCCCACTCCCACCTCAGGCAGAGGGGTGGGAGGACAGGAGGCCGGGACTGCAGCCCCAGGCGGTCCCACTCCCACCTCAGGCAGAGGGGTGGGAGGACAGGAGGCTCGGCCTGCAGCCCTGGATGGTCACACTCCCACCTCAGGCAGAGGGGTGGGAGGACAGGAGGCTGGGCCTGCAGCCCTGGATGGTCCCAGTCCCACCTCAGGCAGAGGGGTGGGAGGACAGGAGGCCGGGCCTGCAGCCCTGGATGGTCACACTCCCACCTCAGGCAGAGGGGTGGGAGACAGGAGGCCGGGCCTGCAGCCCCAGGCGGTCCCACTCCCACCTCAGGCAGAGGGGTGGGAGGACAGGAGGCCGGGCCTGCAGCCCCGAAAGGTCCCGCTCCCACGTCAAGCAGAGGGGTGGGAGGACAGGAGACTGGGCCTGCAGCCCTGGATGGTCCCAGTCCCACCTCAGGCAGAGGGGTGGGAGGGCAGGAGGCTGGGCCTGCAGTCCTGGATGGTCCCACTCCCACCTCAGGCAGAGGGGTGGGAGGACAGGAGGCCAGGCCTGCGGCCCTGGATGGTCCCAGTCCCACCTCAGGCAGAGGGGTGGGAGGACAGGAGGCTGGGCCTGCAGCCCTGGATGGTCCCAGTCCCACCTCAGGCAGAGGGGTGGGAGGACAGGAGGCTGGGCCTGCAGCCCTGGATGGTCCCACTCCCACGTCAAGCAGAGGGGTGGGAGGACAGGAGGACGGGCCTGCAGCCCTCGATGGTCCCAGTCCCACCTCAGGCAGAGGGGTGATCAAACCGTGATCTTTATCAATGATGAGAAGGCGGAGACAGTGGAAGTTTAAACTGGACAGATATTTCACAGCTGGATTCACACAATACAGACAGCAATGTATCGTAGATTGTGGAAGTGCCACAAATGTTGTCAAATGCAGGACGCGGGGTCCCTCAATGTTTCAATCTTGCTGAGAGACTGTCAGCCCACAGGGACAACATTTCTGTTTAATAGGACTGATGCACAAGTTAAAATAGTTCCGTTTCAAAGTTTAAAATAACCAGTCATTGCTCTGTGCAGCTTTCGGAATCTGTCAGTGGAATTTACTTCACACAGGCAAGTTTAACAAGTGTATGGGGAACTGATTAGAAGTTTTGATGGAGATATTCCTGCATTATGGAAATGTGTGAGATCTATTTAGGGTTTGGAAATGGATTGAGGATCAAAGGAAGCAGTTGTTTTTTAACTACATTAGACTGAGAGCCTTGAAGATTCACAACTTCCATGTGCTGTGAGAAAGGATTGATTAACCAAGGCCTATTATTCAAATACTTCAGACAAGTGAATAAGCTACAGGAACATTGAATACACAGACAGAGACAAGCAGACACCTGTAATCGGAGCTTAAACTTCACGTTTGAATGTGAAGGGCTGAAATAAACAAGAGTCCACCCTGGGATTCGGTGCAATTTGAGTTCTGCTTTTCAAAAAAAAAATATAACTATCTGCAATGAAAAATTCTTTGGACAGGACAGAGGGATTTTGACTCTGTATTTAATCCCAGACAGTATTTGCATTGAGTGTTTGGTGGACAGTGCAGATAAAGCTTTACTCTGAAACACTGGAATTTAGCTTAAGGGTGATTTAATCACATGCTTCAGAATAATAATTGATATTGTACATCTCGTGTGTGTCTCAGTGACAGCTCTGAAACATGTACAGCACAATCTCATCCTGTTTCTGTGTGTCTCTCTGAAATTAGCTGGTCCATTTCCTAAATTACTCCTGTCTAGATTTCAAAAGGGCTCCATTGCCTGTGAAGCAGTTTGTGATACACAAAGGTTATGAAAAGTGCTTTAGAAAAGTCTGTCCCCAAGCTGCTGTGAGGATGTTCAGAGTCAGTGTGTGACTTGGGTCACACACAGGCCAGATACACCTCTCCAAGTTAAAGGTGGAGAATGGATCTCGCTCCATTTGAAAGATGAATTGACCCAGTCTGTCTGAGTTTGAGTATCTGTGTTTATTTACACGTGTGTGTGTGTTTGGGGGGGGGGGGGGTTATGTGTGGCATTCTCTACGCGGCACTGGAAGTTACACGGTAGCACAGTGGTTAGCACTGCGGTCTCACAGCTCCAGAGCCCCAGGTTCGAATCCCGGCTTGGGTCGCAGTCTGTGCGGAGTCTGCACGTTCTCCCCTTGTCCGCGTGGGTTTCTCCCGGGTGCTCCAGTTTCCCCCCTGACGTCCCGAAGGACGTGCTGTTTGGTGAATTGGACATCATGTATTCTCCCTCAGTGTACCCGAACAGGCGCCAGAGTTTGGAGACTAGGGACTTTTCTCAGTAACTTCATTGCAGTGTGTGACTGTGTGTCTGTGTGTGTCTGTGTGTGTGTGTGCCTCTGTGTGTGCCTGTGTGTGTGTATGCCTGTGTGTGCGTGTGTGTGTGTGCCTGTGTGTGTGCCTGTGTGTGTGTATACCTGTGTGTGTGTGTGTGGGCGTGTATCTGTGTGTGTGTGTGTATCTGTGTGTCTCAGTTTGACTTTGTTGAGTACTGATTGAAGATAATGAGATAGAAAGTTTGATAGAAAGTTTGGCAGCATTGTAGGTGTAAACAATAATGACAGAGACAGTGTGAACCCTGAAGAGAACGCCATACCTGGGCCCACTCCCCTACCCCGTCGCTGTCACCCCACCTAACCTGAACATCTTTAGATACTGTGGGCAATTTGGATTGATCACCGCCAACCCACCTAACCTGCACGTCTTTGGGCGGTGGGAGGAAACCGGAGCACCCGGAGGAAACCCACGCAGACACGGGGAGAACGTCCAGACTCCGCACAGACAGTGACCCAAGCCGGGGATCGAACCTGGGACCCTGTAGCTGTGAGGCAGCAGTGCTAACCACTGTTCAATCCCGGCTCTGGGTCACTGTCCGTGTGGAGTTTGCACATTCTCCCCGTGTTTGCGTGGGTCTCACCCCCACAACCCAAAGATGTGCAGGGCAGGTGGATGGGCCGCGCTAACTTGCCCCTGAATTGGAAAAACTGAACTGGGCTCTGGATTTATTGAAAAAATCTTTTTATTGCCATTTCCACAATTCTGTGCATTGCGGCTAGTTTACATTTCTCAGAGAGTGAAAAGGCTTTCTCTTACGTTTCTATCATTACAAACTGTTGCCGTTCAGTTCGGCGTGTCTGCCCCCCCCCCCCCCCCAGCTCCCCCCCAACCCCCCTTTCCCTAACCCTTCCCCTCTCTCCCCCGGGGATGCCCTTCCTGGCCAACCTGGTGTGTGACCCCCTGCTCCTTGTTTACCCCCTTACCCCCCCTTTCTTTTCTCCCTCCATCGGTTTCAGCCGTGTTCTTTCAGTGGATTGGGGTGGGGGGGTTCCCCCTCTCCATCCCTCTCGGTGGGGGGGTCCCCCCTCTCCATCTCTCTCGGTGGGGGGCCCTCGTCTCCATCACTCTCGGTGGGGAGGTGGCTGTTCCCCCCTCTCCATCTCTCTCATAGAACATTACAACGCAGTACAGGCCCTTCGGCCCTCGATGTTGCGCCGACCTGTGAAACCACTCTGAAGCCCATCTACGCTATTCCCTTATCGTCCATATGTCTATCCAATAACCATTTGAATGCCCTTAGTGTTGGCGAGTCCACTACTGTTGCAGGCAGGGCATTCCACGCCCTTACTACTCTCTGAGTAAAGAACCTACCTCTGACATCTGTCTTATATCTATCTCCCCTCAATTTAAAGCTATGTCCCCTCGTGCTAGACATCACCATCCGAGGAAAAAGGCTCTCACTGTCCACCCTATCCAATCCTCTGATCACCTTGTATGCCTCAATTAAGTCACCTCTTAACTTTCTTCTCTCTAACGAAAACAGCCTCAAGTCCCTCAGCCTTTCCTCATAAGATCTTCCCTCCATAACCAGGCAACATTCTGGTAAATCTCCTCTGCACCCTTTCCAATGCTTCCACATCCTTCCTATAATGCGGCGACCAGAATTGCACGCAATACTCCAAATGCGGCCGCACCAGAGTTTTGTACAGCTGCAACATGACCTCATGGCTCCGAAATTCAGACACTCTACCAATAAAAGCTAACACACCGTACACCTTCTTAACAACCCTCTCAACCTGAGTGGCAACTTTCAGGGATCTATGTACATGGACACCGAGATCTCTCTGCTCATCCACACTGCCAAGAATCTTACCATTAGCCCAGTACTCTGTCTTCCTGTTATTCCTTCCTAAATGAATCACCTCACACTTTTCTGCATTAAACTCCATTTGCCACCTCTCAGCCCAGCGCTGCAGCTTATCTATGTCCCTCTGTAACTTGTAACATCCTTCCGCACTGTCCACAACTCCACCGACTTTAGTGTCATCTGCAAATTTACTCACCCATCCTTCTACACCCTCCTCCAGGTCATTTATAAAAATGACAAACAGCAGTGGCCCCAATACAGATCCTTGTGGTACACCACTAGTAACTGGACTCCGGTCTGAACACTTCCCATCAACCACCACCCTTTGTCTTCTTCCAGCTAGCCAATTTCTGATCCAAACTGCTAAATCTCCCTGAATCCCATGCTTCTGTATTTTCTGCAGTAGCCTACCGTGGGGAACCTTGTCAAACGCTTTACTGAAATCCATATACACCACATCAACTGCTTTACCCTCATCCATCTGTTTCTCACCTTCTCAAAGAACTCTATATGGTTTGTGAGGCACAACCTACCCTTCACAAAACCGTGTTGACTATGTCTAATCAAATTATTCCTTTCTAGATGATTATACACCCTATCTCTTAAAAACCTTTCCAAGATTTTGCCCACAACAGAAGTAAGGCTCACTGGTCTATATTTACCGGGGTTGTCTCTACTCCCCTTCTTGAACAAGGGGACAACATTTGCCAGAGAATCCTAGGATAAATCCCATCCGGCCCAGGGGACTTGTCTATTTTCACCCTTTCCAGAATTGCTAACACCTCCTCCTTATGAACCTCAAGTCCTTCTAGTCGAGTAGCCTGAATCTCAGTATTCTCCTCGTCAACATTGTCTTTTTGCTGTGTGAATAGTGATGAAAAATATTCGTATAGCACCTCTCCTATCTCCACGGACTCCAAGCACAACTTCCCACTCCTGTCCTTGACTGGCCCTACTCTTACCCTAGTCATTCTTTTATTCCTGACATATCTATAGAAAGCTTTAGTGTTATCCTTGATCCTACCATCCAAAGACTTCTCATGTCCCGTTCTGGCTCTTCTTAGCTCCCTCTTTAGGTCCTTCCTAGCTAACTTGTAACTCTCGAGCGCCCTTACTGAACCTTCATGTCTCATCTTTACATAAGCCTCCTTCCTTCTTCCTCTAGACAAGTGTTTCAACTGCCTTAGTAAATCACGGTTCCCTTGCTCGACCACTTCCTCCCTGCCTGACAGGTACATACTTATCAAGGACACGCAGTAGCTGTTCCTTGAACAAGCTCCACATTTCCATTGTGCCCATCCCCTGCAGTATTCCTCTCCGTCTCGGTGGGGGTGGGTGGGGGGGGGAAGGGTCCCCCCTCCCCATCTCTCTTGGTGGGTGGGGTGTTCCCGCCTCTCCATCTCTCTCGGTGGGGGAGTCCCCCCTCTCCATCTCTCTCTTTGGGGGAGTCCCCCCTCTCCATCTCTCTCAGTGGGGGCAAGGTTCTCCCCTCTCCATCTCTCTCGGTGGAGGGGGACCCCCTCTCCATCTCTCTCGGCGGGGGGGGGGGTCCACCCTCTCCATCTCTCTCCCGGTGGGGGGGGTTCCCCCTTCTCCATCTCGCTTTGTGGGGGGTGGGTACCCCTTCTCCATCTCTCTCGGTGGAGGGGGAGTTCTCCCCTCTCCCTCTCTCTCGGTGGGGGCAGGGTTCCCCCCTCTCAATCTCTCTCGGTGGGGGGGACCGCCTCTCCATCTCTCTCGGCGGGGGAGAGGGGGTCCACCCTCTCCATCTCTCTCGGTGGAAGGGGATTTCCCCCCTCTCCATCTCTCCCGGTGGGGGGGGGGGTTTACCCTCTCCATCTCTCCCGGTGTGGGGGGGGGGGGGGTTCCACCCTCTCCATCTCTCTCCCGGTGGGGGGGGGTTCCCCCTTCTCCATCTCGCTTTGTGGGGGGTGGGTACCCCTTCTCCATCTCGCTCGGTGGGGGGGGGGGTGCTCTTCTCCATCTCTCTCGGTGGGGGAGGGGATTCCCCTTCTCCATCTCTCTCGGTGGGGGAGGCTGTTCTCCCCTCTCCATCTCTCTCGGTCTCTTTGTCTCTCCGTCTCTCTCTGGGACTCTGCCAAAACAAAATCCACAACCAGCAGTCGGCCATTTTATGTCAGTTCACGGGGGCCATTTTATGTCAGTTCACGGTGGACATTTTACATCAGTTCGCGGTAGCCATTAGTATGTCAGTTCATAATGGCCATTGTATTTCAGTTCACGGTGGCCATTTTATGTCGGTTCACGGGAGTCATTTTATGTCAGTTCACAATAGCCATTTTATGTCAGTTAACAATGGACAGTTCATGTCAGGTCGCAATGGCCATTTTATGTCAGTTCACAATGGACAGTTAATGTCAGTTCACGGGGGCCATTTTATGTCAGGTCCCAATGGCCAATGTATGTCAGTTCAGAATGGCCATTTTATGTCAGTTCACGGTAGCCATTGTATGTCAGTTCACATTGGCCATTTATGTCAGTTCACAATGGCCATTTTATGTCAGTTCACATTGGCCATTTTATGTCAGTTCACGGGGGCCATTTTATGTCAGTTCACGGTGGCCATTGTATGTCAGTTCACATTGGCCATTTTATGTCAATTTGCAATGGCCATTTTTTGTCAGTTCACAATGGCCATTTCATGTCAGTTTGCAATGGCCATTTTATCTCAGTTGCGGTGGCCAGTTCAGGTCGGTTCACGGGGGCCATTTTATGTCAGTTCACGGTGGCCATTTATGTCAGTTCATGGGGGCCATTTTATGTCAGTTCATGGTGGCCATTGTATGTCAGTTCACAATGGCCATTGTATGTCAGTTCACAATGCCCATTTTATGTCAGTTTGCAATGGCCATTTTTTCTCAGTTGACGGTGGCCATTTTGTGTCAGTTCACGGTGGCCATTGTATGTCAGTTTACAATGGCCATTGCATGTCAGTTCACAATGGCCATTTTATGTCAGTTTGCAATGGCCATTTTATCTCAGTTGCGGTGGCCAGTTCATGTCGGTTCACGGGGGCCATTTTCTGTCAGTTCACGGGGGCCATTTTATGTCAGTTCACGGTGGCCATTGTATGTCAGTTCACATTGGCCATTTTATGTCAATTTGCAATGGCCATTTTTTGTCAGTTCACAATGGCCATTTCATGTCAGTTTGCAATGGCCATTTTATCTCAGTTGCGGTGGCCAGTTCAGGTCGGTTCACGGGGGCCATTTTATGTCAGTTCATGGTGGCCATTTATGTCAGTTCATGGGGGCCATTTTATGTCAGTTCATGGTGGCCATTGAATGTCAGTTCACAATGGCCATTGTATGTCAGTTCACAATGCCCATTTTATGTCAGTTTGCAATGGCCATTTTTTCTCAGTTGACGGTGGCCATTTTGTGTCAGTTCACGGTGGCCATTGTATGTCAGTTTACAATGGCCATTGCATGTCAGTTCACAATGGCCATTTTATGTCAGTTTGCAATGGCCATTTTATCTCAGTTGCGGTGGCCAGTTCATGTCGGTTCACGGGGGCCATTTTCTGTCAGTTCACGGTGGCCATTTTATGTCTGTTCATGGTGGCCATTGTATGTCAGTTCACAATGGCCATTGTGTGTCAGTTCACAATGGCCATTTTATGTCAGTTTGCAATGGCCATTTTTTCTCAGTTGACGGTGGCCATTTTGTGTCAGTACACGGTGGCCATTGCATGTCAGTTCACAATGGCCATTTTATGTCAGTTTGCAATGGCCATTTTATCTCAGTTGCGGTGGCCAGTTCATGTCGGTTCACGGGGGCCATTTTATGTCAGTTCACGGTGGCCATTTTATGTCAGTTCATTGTGGCCATTGTATGTCAGTTCACAATGGCCATTGTATGTCAGTTCACAATGGCCATTTTTTCTCAGTTTGCAATGGCCATTTTGTGTCAGTTCACGGTGGCCATTTTATGTCAGTTCACAATGGCCATTTTATGTCAGTTTACAATGGCCATTGCATGTCAGTTCACAATGGCCATTTTATGTCAGTTTGCAATGGCCATTTTATCTCAGTTGCGGTGGCCAGTTCATGTCGGTTCACGGGGGCCATTTTATGTCAGTTCACGGTGGCCATTTTATGTCAGTTCATTGTGGCCATTGTATGTCAGTTCACAATGGCCATTGTATGTCAGTTCACAATGGCCATTTTTTCTCAGTTTGCAATGGCCATTTTGTGTCAGTTCACGGTGGCCATTTTATGTCAGTTCACAATGGCCATTTTATGTCAGTTTACAATGGCCATTGCATGTCAGTTCACAATGGCCATTTTATGTCAGTTTGCAATGGCCATTTTATCTCAGTTGCGGTGGCCAGTTCATGTCGGTTCACGGGGGCCATTTTATGTCAGTTCACGGGGCCATTTATGTCAGTTCATGGTGGCTATTGTATGTCAGTTCACAATGGCCATTTTATGTCAGTTCACGGTGGCCATTTTATCTCAGTTCACAGTGGCCATTTTATGTCAGTTCACGGGGGCCATTTTATTCAGTCGATTGGTGCCATTTTATGTCAGTACACGGTGGCCATTTTATGTCAGTTCACGGTGGTCATTTTATGTCGGTTGACGGGGGCCTTTTTATGTCTGCTCGCAATGGCCATTTTATGTCAGTTCACGGTGGCCATTGTATGTCAGTTCACAATGGCCATTTTATGTCAATTTGCAATGGCCATTATATGTCAGTTCTCGGTGGCCATTGTATGTCCGTTCACAGTGGCCATTTTATGTCAGTTTGCAATGGCCATTGTATGTCCGTTCACAGTGGCCATTTTATGTCAGTTTGCAATGGCCATTTTATCTCAGTTCAAAGTGGCCATTTTATGTCTGTTCACGGGGGCCTTTTTATGTCAGGTCGCAATGGCCATTTTATGTCAGTTCACAATGGCCATTTTATGTCAGTTTATGGTGGCCATTGTATGTCAGTTCACAATGGCCATTGTATGTCAGTTCACAATGGCCATTTTATGTCAGTTTGCAATGGCCATTTTTCTTCAGTTGACGGTGGCCATTTTATGTCAGTTCACAGTTGCCATTTTATGTCAGTTCACGGGGTCCATTTTAAGACAGTTCACAATGGCCATTTTATGTCAGTTCACAATGGCCATTTTATGTCAGTTCACGGTGGCCATTGTGAGTCAGTTCACAATGGCCATTTTATGTCAGTTCACAATGGCCATTTTATGTCAGTTTGCAATGGCCATTTTTTATCAGTTGACGGTGGCCATTTTGTGTCAGTTCACGGTGTCCATTGCATGTCAGTTCACAATGGCCATTGTATGTCAGTTCACAATGGCCAGTTTATGTCAGTTTGCAATGGCCATTTTATCTCAGTTGCGGTGGCCAGTTCATGTCGGTTCACGGAGGCCATTTTATGTCAGTTCACGGTGGTCATTTTATGTCAGTTCAAGGAGGCCATTTTATTCAGTCAATGGGGGCCATTTATGTCAGTACACGGTGGCCATTTTATGTCAGTTCACGGTGGTCATTTTATGTCGGTTCATGGCGGCAATTTTATGTCAGGTCACGGTGGCTATTTTATGTTAGCTCATGGCGGCCATTTTATGTCAGTTCACGGGGCCATTTTATGTCAGTTCACGATGGACATTTTATATCAGTTCACGGGGGCCTTTTTAGGTCAGGTCGCAATGGCCATTTTATGTCAGTTCACGGGGGCCATTGAATGTCAGTTCACGGCAGCCATTTTATGTCAGTTCACGGTGGCCACTATATGTCAGTTCATAATGGCCATTTTATGTCAGTTCACGGTGGCCATTGTATGTCAGTTCACATTGGCCATTTTATGTCAGTTCACAGTGGCCATTTTATGTCAGTTCACAATGGCCATTTTATGTCAGTTCACAATGGCTATTTTATGTCAGTTCACAATGGCCATTTTATGTCAGTTCACGGTGGCCATTGTATGTCAGTTCACTATGGCCATTTTACGTCAATTTGCAATGGCCATTTTATCTCAGTTGCAGTGGCCAGTATATGTCGGTTCACGGGGGCCATTTTATGTCAGTTTACGGTGGCCATTTTATGTCAGTTCACGGGGGCCATTTTATGTCAGTTCAGGGTGGCCATTGTATGTCAGTTCACAATGGCCATTGCATGTCAGTTCACAATGGCCATTGCATGTCAGTTTACAATCGCCATTGCATGTCAGTTCTCAATGGCCATTTTATGTCAGTATGCAATGGCCATTTTATCTCAGTTGCAGTGGCCAGTTCATGTCGGTTCACGGGGGCCATTTTATGTCAGTTCACGATGGCCATTTTATGTCAGTTCATGGTGCCCATTTTATGTCAGTTCGCGGTGGCCATTTTATTCAGCCGATGGGGGCCATTGTATGTCAGTTCATGGCGGCCGTTTTATGTCAGGTCACGGTGGCTATTTTATGTTAGCTCATGGCGGCCATTGTATGTCAGTTCACGGCAGCCATTTTATGTCAGTTCACGGTGGCCACTGTATGTCAGTTCACAATGGCCATTTTATGTCAGTTCACAATGACCATTTTCTGTCAGTTCACGGTGGCCATTTTATGTCAGTTCACAATGGCCATTTTATGTCAGTTTGCAATGGCCATTTTATCTCAGTTGCGGTGGCCAGTATATGTCGGTTCACGGGGACCATTTTATGTCAGTTCACGGGGGCCATTTTATGTCAGTTCATGGTGGCCATTGTATGTCAGTTCACAATGGCCATTGTATGTCAGTTCACAATCGCTATTTTGTGTCAGTTCACGGTGGCCATTGTATGTCAGTTTACAATGGCCATTTTATGTCAGTTTGCAATGGCCATTTTATCTCAGTTGCGGAGGCCAGTACATGTCGGTTCACGGGGGCAATTTTATGTCAGTTCACGGTGGCCATTGCATGTCAGTTCACAATGGCCATTGTATGTCAGTTTACAATCGCCATTGCATGTCAGTTCACAATGGCCATTTTATGTCAGTATGCAATGGCCATTTTATCTCAGTTGCAGTGGCCAGTTCATGTCGGTTCACGGGGGCCATTTTATGTCAGTTCACGGAGGCCATTTTATGTCAGTTCATGGTGCCCATTTTATGTCAGTTCACGGTGGCCATTTTATTCAGTCGATGGGGGCCATTTTATGTCAGTACACGGTGGCCATTTTATGTCAGTTCACGGTGGTCATTTTATGTCAGTTGACGGGGCCATTTTATGTCAGCTCGCAATGGCCATTTTATGTCAGTTCACGGTGGCCATTGTATGTCAGTTCATGGCGGCCATTTTAGGTCAGGTCACGGTGGCTATATTATGTTAGCTCATGGCGGCCATTGTATGTCAGTTCACGGCAGCCATTTTATGTCAGTTCACGGTGGCCACTGTATGTCAGTTCACAATGGCCATTTTATGTCAGTTCACAATGACCATTTTCTGTCAGTCCACGGTGGCCATTTTATGTCAGTTCACAATGGCCATTTTATGTCAGTTTGCAATGGCCATTTTATCTCAGTTCACGGTGGCCATTGTATGTCAGTTCACAATGGCCATTTTATGTCAGTTTGCAATGGCCATTTTATCTCAGTTGCGGTGGCCAGTTCATGTCGGTTCACGGGGGCCATTTTAAGTCAGTTCACGGTGGCCATTTTATGTCAGTTCACGGGGGCCATTTTATGTCAGTTCATGGTGGCTATTGTATGTCAGTTCACAATGGCCATTTTATTTCAGTTCACTGTGGCCATTTTATCTCAGTTCAAAGTGACCATTTTATGTCAGTTCACGGGTGCCTTTTTATGTCAGGTCGCAATGGCCATTTTATGTCAGTTCACGGCGGCCATTGTATATCAGTTCACAGTGGCCATTTTATTTCAGTTCACAATGGCCATTTTATGTCAGTTCACAATGGCCATTTTATGTCAGATCAAGGGGGCCATTGTATGTCAGTTCAGAATGGACAGTTTATGTCAGTTCACGGGGGCCTTTTTATGTCAGGTCGCAATGGCCATTTTATGTCAGTTCACAATGGCCATTTTATGTCAGTTCACAATGGCCATTTTATGTCAGTTCACGGTGGCCATTGTATATCTGTTCACAATGCCATTTTATGTCAGTTCACGGGGTCCATTTTATGTCAGTACACGGTGGCCATTTTATGTCTGTTCACAATGGTCATTTTATGTCAGTTCACGGTGGCCATTGTATGTCAGTTCACAGTGGACATTTTATGTCAGTTCAAGGTGGCCATTTTATGTCAGTTCACAGGGGCCATTTTATGTCAGTTCATGGTGGCCATTTTATCTCAGTTCACGGTAGCCATTTTATGTCAGTTTGCAATGGTAATTTTATCTCAGTTGCGGTGGCCTGTTCATGTCCGTTCACGGGGGCCATTTTATGTCTGTTCACGGTGGCCATTTTATGTCAGTTCACAATGGCCATTTTATGTCAGTTCACGGTGGCCATTGTATATCTGTTCACAATGCCATTTTATGTCAGTTCACGGGGTCCATTTTATGTCAGTACACGCTGGCCATTTTATGTCTGTTCACAATGGTCATTTTATGTCAGTTCACGGTGGCCATTGTATGTCAGTTCACAGTGGACATTTTATGTCAGTTCAAGGTGGCCATTTTATGTCAGTTCACAGGGGCCATTTTATGTCAGTTCATGGTGGCCATTTTATCTCAGTTCACGGTAGCCATTTTATGTCAGTTTGCAATGGCCATTTTATCTCAGTTGCGGTGGCCTGTTCATGTCCGTTCACGGGGGCCATTTCATGTCTGTTCACGGTGGCCATTTTATGTCAGTTCACGGGGGCCATTTTATGTCAGTTCATGGTGGCCATTTTATCTCAGTTCACGGTAGACATTTTATGTCAGTTCACGGGGACCATTTTCTTCAGTCGAAGGGGCCATTTTATGTAAGTACACGTTGGCCATTTTAAGTCAGTTCACGGAGGTCATTTTATGTCGGTTGAAGGGGGCCGTTTTATGTCAGCTCGCAATGGCCATTTTATGTCAGTTCACGGTGGCCATTGCATGTCAGTTGACGGCGGCTATTTTATGTCAGGTCACGGTGGCTATTTTATGTTCGCTCATGGCAGCCATTTTATGTCCATTCACGGTGACTATTTTATGTCAGTTCATGGCAGCCATTTTATGTCAGTTCATGGCAGCCATTTTATGTCAGTTCACGGTGGTCATTTTATATTGGTTGAAGGGGGGCATTTTATGTCAGCTCGCAATGGCCATTTTATGTCAGTTCACGGTGGCCATGTTATGTCAGTTCACGGTGGCCATTTTATATCAGTTCACGGCAGCCATTTTATGTCAGTTCACGGTGGCCATTTTATGTCAGTTCACAATGGACAGTTTATGTCAGTTCAGAGCCATCCCACAGCCAGCACTGCCTGTGCTCCACCCACACAGCCATCACTGTCAGTGCTCCCCCACACAGCCAGCACTGTCAGTGCTCCCTCCACACAGCCAGCACTGTCAGTGCTCCCACCACACAGCCAGCACTGTCAGTGCTCCCCACACAGCCAGCACTCTCAGTGCTCCCACCACACAGCCAGCACTGTCAGTGCTCCCCACACAGCCAGCATTGTCAGTGCTCCCACCACACAGCCAGCACTGTCAGTGCTCCACCCACACAGACAGCACTGTCAGTGCTCCCCCCACACAGCCAGCACTGTCAGTGCTCCCCCCACACAGCCAGCACTGTCAGTGCTCCCCCCCACACAGCCAGCACTATCAGTGCTCCCCCGCACAGCCAGCACTGTCAGTGCTCCCACCACACAGCCAGCACTGTCAGTGCTCCCACCGCACAGCCAGCACTGACAGTGCTCCCACCACACAGCCAGCACTGTCAGTGCCCCCACCACACAGCCAGCACTGTCAGTGCTCCCACCACACAGCCAGCACTGTCAGTGCACCCCCACACAGCCAGCACTGTCAGTGCTCCCACCGCACAGCCAGCAGTGTCAGTGCTTCCCCCACACAGCCAGCACTGTCAGTGCTCCCCCCCACACAGCCAGCACTGTCAGTGCTCCCACCACACAGCCAGCACTGTCAGTGCACCCCCACACAGCCAGCACTGTCAGTGCCCCCCCCCCCCCCCACACAGCCAGAACTGTCAGTGCTCCCACCGCACAGCCAGCACTGTCAGAGCTCCCCCACACAGCCAGCACTGTCAGTGCTCCCCCACACAGCCAGCACTGTCAGTGCTCCCCCCACACAGCCGGCACTGTCAGTGCTCCCCCCACAGAGCCAGCACTGTCAGTGCTCCCCCCACACAGCCAGCACTGTCAGTGCTCCCCCACACAGCCAGCACTGTCAGTGCTCCCCCCCACACAGCCAGCACTGTCAGTGCTCCCCCGCACAGCCAGCACTGTCAGTGCTCCCCCACACAGACAGCACTGTCAGTGCTCCCCACACAGCCAGCACTGTCCGTGCTCCCAACGCACAGCCAGCACTGTCAGTGCTCCCCCACACAGCCAGCACTGTCAGTGCTCCCACCACACCGCCAGCACTGTCAGTGCTCCCCACACAGCCAGCACTGTCAGTGCTCCCCCACACAGCCAGCACTGTCAGTGCTCCCCCCACACAGCCAGCACTGTCAGTGCTCCCCCACACAGCCAGCACTGTCAGTGCTCCCCCCACACAGCCAGCACTGTCAGTGCTCCCCCATACAGCCAGCACTGTCAGTAATCCCACACACAGCCAGCACTGTCAGTGCGCCCACCAAACAGCCAGCACTGTCAGTGCTCCCCCACACAGCCAGCACTGTCAGTGATCCCCACACAGCCAGCACTGTCAGTGCTCACCCCACACAGCCAGCACTGTCAGTGCTCCCACCACACAGCCAGCACTGTCAGTGCTCCCCCCACACAGCCAGCACTGTCAGTGCTCCCCACACAGCCAGCACTGTCAGTGCTCTCCCACACAGCCAGCACTGTCAGTGACCCCCCACACAGCCAGCACTGTCAATGCTCCCACCACACAGCCAGCACTGTCAGTGCTCCCCCAGACAGCTAGCACTGTCAGTGCTTCCACCACACACAGCCAGCACTGTCAATGCTCCCACCACACAGCCAGCACTGTCAGTGCTCCCCACACAGCCAGCACTGTCTGTGCTCCCCCACAGACAGCACTGTCAGTGCTCCCACCACACAACCAGCACTGTCAGTGCTCCCACCACACAGCCAGCACTGTCAGTGCTCCCACCACACAGCCAGCACTGTCAGTGCTCCCCCACACAGCCAGCACTGTCAGTGCTCCCCCACAGACAGCACTGTCAGTGCTCCCACCACACAGCCAGCACTGTCAGTGCTCCCACCACACAGCCAGCACTGTCAGTGCTTCCCCCACACAGCCAGCACTGTCAGTGCTCCCCCACACAGCCAGCACTGTCAGTGCTCCCCCACACAGCCAGCACTGTCAGTGCTCCCCCCACACAGCCAGCCCTGTCAGTGCTCCCCACACACAGCCAGCACTGTCAGTGCTCACCCCACACAGCCAGCACTGTCAGTGCTCCCTCCACACAGCCAGCACTGTCAGTGCTCCCCCCACACAGCCAGCACTGTCAGTGCTCCCCCCACACAGCCAGCACTGTCAGTGCTCCCCCACACAGCCAGCACTGTCAGTGCTCCCACCACACAGCCAGCACTGTCAGTGCTCCCACCACACAGCCAGCACTGTCAGTGCTCCGCCCACACAGCCAGCACTGTCAGTGCTCCCCCACACAGGCAGCACTGTCAGTGCTCCCACCACACAGCCAGCACTGTCAGTGCTCCCACCACACAGCCAGCACTGTCAGTGCTCCCCCCACACAGCCAGCACTGTCAGTGCTCCCCCCACACAGCCAGCACTGTCAGTGCTCCCCACACAGCCAGCACTGTCAGTGCTCCCAGCACACAGCCAGCACTGTCAGTGCTCCCACACACAGCCAGCACTGTCAGTGCTCCCCCACAAAGCCAGCACTGTCAGTGCTCCCACCTCACAGCCAGCACTGTCAGTGCTCCCCCCACACAGCCAGCACTGTCTGTGCTCCCCCCACACAGCCAGCACTGTCAGTGCTCCCACCACACAGCCAGCAGTGTCAGTGCTCCCCACACAGCCAGCACTGTCAGTGCTCCCCCACACAGCCAGCACTGTCAGTGCTCTCCCACACAGCCAGCACTGTCAGTGCTCCCCCACACAGCCAGCACTCTCAGTGCTCCCACCACACAGCCAGCACTGTCAGTGCTCCCCCACACAGCCAGCACTGTCAGTGCTCCCCCGCACACAGACAGCACTGTCAGTGCTCACCACACAGCCAGCACTGTCAGTGCTCCCAACGCACAGCCAGCACTGTCAGTGCTCCACCACACAGCCAGCACTGTCAGTGCTCCCACCACACCGCCAGCACTGTCAGTGCTCCCACCACACCGCCAGCATTGTCTGTGCTCCCCCCACACAGCCAGCACTGTCAGTGCTCCCCCCACACAGCCAGCACTGTCAGTGCTCCCCCACACAGCCAGCACTGTCAGTGCTCCCCCGCACACAGACAGCACTGTCAGTGCTCCCCCACATAGCCAGCACTGTCAGTGCTCACCACACAGCCAGCACTGTCAGTGCTCCCAACGCACAGCCAGCACTGTCAGTGCTCCCCCACACAGCCAGCACTGTCAGTGCTCCCACCACACCGCCAGCACTGTCAGTGCTCCCACCACACCGCCAGCACTGTCTGTGCTCCCCCCACACAGTCAGCACTGTCAGTGCTCCCCCCACACAGCCAGCACTGTCAGTGCTCCCCACACAGCCAGCACTGTCAGTGCTCCCCCACACAGCCAGCACTGTCAGTGACCCCCCACACAGCCAGCACTGTCAGTGCTCCCCCCACACAGCCAGCACTGTCAGTGCTCTCCCACACAGCCAGCACTGTCAGTGACCCCCCACACAGCCAGCACTGTCAGTGCTCCCCCCACACAGCCAGCACTGTCAGTGCTCCCCCACACAGCCAGCACTGTCAATGCTCCCACCACACAGCCAGCACTGTCAGTGTTCCCCCACACAGCCAGCACTGTCAGTGCTCCCCCACAGACAGCACTGTCAGTGCTCCCACCACACAGCCAGCACTGTCAGTGCTCCCACCACACAGCCAGCACTGTCAGTGCTCCCACCACACAGCCAGCACTGTCAGTGCTCCCCCAAACAGCCAGCACTGTCAGTGCTCCCCACAGACAGCACTGTCAGTGCTCCCACCACACAGCCAGCACTGTCAGTGCTCCCACCACTCAGCCAGCACTGTCAGTGCTTCCCCCACACAGCCAGCACTGTCAGTGCTCCCCCACACAGCCAGCACTGTCAGTGCTCCCCCACACAGCCAGCACTGCCAGTGCTCCCCCGACACAGCCAGCCCTGTCAGTGCTCCTCACACACAGCCAGCACTGTCAGTGCTCACCCCACACAGCCAGCACTGTCAGTGCTCCCTCCACACAGCCAGCACTGTCAGTGCTCCCCCCACACAGCCAGCACTGTCAGTGCTCCCCCACACAGCCAGCACTGTCAGTGCTCCCCCCACACAGCCAGCACTGTCAGTGCTCCCACCACACAGCCAGCACTGTCAGTGCTCCCACCACACAGCCAGCACTGTCAGTGCTCCCCCCACACAGCCAGCACTGTCAGTGCTCCCCCCACACAGCCAGCACTGTCAGTGCTCCCACCACACAGCCAGCACTGTCAGTGTTCCCACCACACAGCCAGCACTGTCAGTGCTCCCCCACACAGCCAGCACTGTCAGTGCTCCCACCACACAGCCAGCACTGTCAGTGCTCCCCCACACAGCCAGCACTGTCAGTGCTCCCCACACAGCCAGCACTGTCAGTGCTCCCCCACACAGCCAGCACTGTCAGTGCTCCCCCACAAAGCCAGCACTGTCAGTGCTCCCACCACACAGCCAGCACTGTCAGTGCTCCCCAGACACAGCCAGCACTGTCTGTGCTCCCCCCACACAGCCAGCACTGTCAGTGCTCCCACCACACAGCCAGCAGTGTCAGTGCTCCCCACACAGCCAGCACTGTCAGTGCTCCCCCCACACAGCCAGCACTGTCAGTGCTCCCCCACACAGCCAGCACTGTCAGTGCTCCCCCACACAGCCAGCACTCTCAGTGCTCCCACCACACAGCCAGCACTGTCAGTGCTCCCCCACACAGCCAGCACTGTCAGTGCTCACCCACACAGCCAGCACTGTCAGTGCCCCCCCCCACATAGCCAGCACTGTCAGTGCTCCCCCCACACAGCCAGCACTGTCAGTGCTCCCCCCACACAGCCAGCACTGTCAGTGTTCCCCCCACACAGCCAGCACTGTCAGTGCTCCCAACACACAGCCAGCACTGTCAGTGCTCCCCCCACACAGCCAGCACTGTCAGTGCTCCCCCCACACAGCCAGCAATGTCAGTGCTCCCCCGCACAGCCAGCACTGTCAGTGCTCCCCCACACAGCCAGCACTGTCAGTGCTCACCACACACCCAGCACTGTCAGTGCTCCCCCCACACAGACAGCACTGTCCGTGCTCCCAACGCACAGCCAGCACTGTCAGTGCTCCCCCACACAGCCAGCACTGTCAGTGCTCCCACCACACCGCCAGCACTGTCAGTGCTCCCACCACACCGCCAGCACTGTCTGTGCTCCCCCCATACAGCCAGCACTGTCAGTGCTCCCCGCACAGCCAGCACTGTCAGTGCTCCCAGCACACAGCCAGCACTGTCAGTGCTCCCCCCACACTGCCAACACTGTCAGTGCTCCCCCCACACAGACAGCACTGTCAGTGCTCCCCCACACAGCCAGCACTGTCAGTGCTCCCACCAAACAGCCAGCACTGTCAGTGCTCCCACACACAGCCAGAACTGTCAGTGCTCCCCCCACACAGCCAGCACTGTCAGTGCTCCCCCCACACAGCCAGCACTGTCAGTGCTCCCACCACACAGCCAGCACTGTCAGTGCTCCCACCACACAGCCAGCACTGTCAGTGCTCCCCCCACACAGCCAGCACTGTCAGTGCTCCCCCCACACAGCCAGCACTGTCAGTGCTCCCACCACACAGCCAGCACTGTCAGTGTTCCCACCACACAGCCAGCACTGTCAGTGCTCCCCGCACAGCCAGAACTGTCAGTGCTCCCAGCACACAGCCAGCACTGTCAGTGCTCCCCGCACACAGCCAGCACTGTCAGTGCTCCCCACACAGCCAGCACTGTCAGTGCTCCCCCACACAGCCAGCACTGTCAGTGACCCCCCACACAGCCAGCACTGTCAGTGCTCCCCCCACACAGCCAGCACTGTCAGTGCTCTCCCACACAGCCAGCACTGTCAGTGACCCCCCACACAGCCAGCACTGTCAGTGCTCCCCCCACACAGCCAGCACTGTCAGTGCTCCCCCACACAGCCAGCACTGTCAATGCTCCCACCACACAGCCAGCACTGTCAGTGTTCCCCCACACAGCCATCACTGTCAGTGCTCCCCCACAGACAGCACTGTCAGTGCTCCCACCACACAGCCAGCACTGTCAGTGCTCCCACCACACAGCCAGCACTGTCAGTGCTCCCACCACACAGCCAGCACTGTCAGTGCTCCCCCAAACAGCCAGCACTGTCAGTGCTCCCCACAGACAGCACTGTCAGTGCTCCCACCACACAGCCAGCACTGTCAGTGCTCCCACCACACAGCCAGCACTGTCAGTGCTTCCCCCACACAGCCAGCACTGTCAGTGCTCCCCCACACAGCCAGCACTGTCAGTGCTCCCCCACACAGCCAGCACTGTCAGTGCTCCCCCCACACAGCCAGCCCTGTCAGTGCTCCTCACACACAGCCAGCACTGTCAGTGCTCACCCCACACAGCCAGCACTGTCAGTGCTCCCTCCACACAGCCAGCACTGTCAGTGCTCCCCCCACACAGCCAGCACTGTCAGTGCTCCCCCCACACAGCCAGCACTGTCAGTGCTCCCACCACACAGCCAGCACTGTCAGTGCTCCCACCACACAGCCAGCACTGTCAGTGCTCCCCCCACACAGCCAGCACTGTCAGTGCTCCCCCCACACAGCCAGCACTGTCAGTGCTCCCACCACACAGCCAGCACTGTCAGTGTTCCCACCACACAGCCAGCACTGTCAGTGCTCCCCCACACAGCCAGCACTGTCAGTGCTCCCACCACACAGCCAGCACTGTCAGTGCTCCCCCACACAGCCAGCACTGTCAGTGCTCCCCACACAGCCAGCACTGTCAGTGCTCCCCCACACAGCCAGCACTGTCAGTGCTCCCCCACAAAGCCAGCACTGTCAGTGCTCCCACCACACAGCCAGCACTGTCAGTGCTCCCCCCACACAGCCAGCACTGTCTGTGCTCCCCCCACACAGCCAGCACTGTCAGTGCTCCCACCACACAGCCAGCAGTGTCAGTGCTCCCCACACAGCCAGCACTGTCAGTGCTCCCCCCACACAGCCAGCACTGTCAGTGCTCCCCCACACAGCCAGCACTGTCAGTGCTCCCCCACACAGCCAGCACTCTCAGTGCTCCCACCACACAGCCAGCACTGTCAGTGCTCCCCCACACAGCCAGCACTGTCAGTGCTCACCCACACAGCCAGCACTGTCAGTGCCCCCCCCCACATAGCCAGCACTGTCAGTGCTCCCCCCACACAGCCAGCACTGTCAGTGCTCCCCCCACACAGCCAGCACTGTCAGTGTTCCCCCCCACACAGCCAGCACTGTCAGTGCTCCCAGCACACAGCCAGCACTGTCAGTGCTCACAACACACAGCCAGCACTGTCAGTGCTCCCCCCACACAGCCAGCACTGTCAGTGCTCCCCCCACACAGCCAGCAATGTCAGTGCTCCCCCGCACAGCCAGCACTGTCAGTGCTCCCCCACACAGCCAGCACTGTCAGTGCTCACCACACACCCAGCACTGTCAGTGCTCCCCCCACACAGACAGCACTGTCCGTGCTCCCAACGCACAGCCAGCACTGTCAGTGCTCCCCCACACAGCCAGCACTGTCAGTGCTCCCACCACACCGCCAGCACTGTCAGTGCTCCCACCACACCGCCAGCACTGTCTGTGCTCCCCCCATACAGCCAGCACTGTCAGTGCTCCCCGCACAGCCAGCACTGTCAGTGCTCCCAGCACACAGCCAGCACTGTCAGTGCTCCCCCCACACTGCCAACACTGTCAGTGCTCCCCCCACACAGACAGCACTGTCAGTGCTCCCCCACACAGCCAGCACTGTCAGTGCTCCCACCAAACAGCCAGCACTGTCAGTGCTCCCACACACAGCCAGAACTGTCAGTGCTCCCCCCACACAGCCAGCACTGTCAGTGCTCCCCCCACACAGCCAGCACTGTCAGTGCTCCCACCACACAGCCAGCACTGTCAGTGCTCCCACCACACAGCCAGCACTGTCAGTGCTCCCCCCACACAGCCAGCACTGTCAGTGCTCCCCCCACACAGCCAGCACTGTCAGTGTTCCCACCACACAGCCAGCACTGTCAGTGTTCCCACCACACAGCCAGCACTGTCAGTGCTCCCCCACACAGCCAGCACTGTCAGTGCTCCCACCACACAGCCAGCACTGTCAGTGCTCCCCCACACAGCCAGCACTGTCAGTGCTCCCCACACAGCCAGCACTGTCAGTGCTCCCCCACACAGCCAGCACTGTCAGTGCTCCCCCACAAAGCCAGCACTGTCAGTGCTCCCACCACACAGCCAGCACTGTCAGTGCTCCCCCCACACAGCCAGCACTGTCTGTGCTCCCCCCACACAGCCAGCACTGTCAGTGCTCCCACCACACAGCCAGCAGTGTCAGTGCTCCCCACACAGCCAGCACTGTCAGTGCTCCCCCACACAGCCAGCACTGTCAGTGCTCCCCCACACAGCCAGCACTGTCAGTGCTCCCCCACACAGCCAGCACTCTCAGTGCTCCCACCACACAGCCAGCACTGTCAGTGCTCCCCCACACAGCCAGCACTGTCAGTGCTCACCCACACAGCCAGCACTGTCAGTGCCCCCCCCCACATAGCCAGCACTGTCAGTGCTCCCCCCACACAGCCAGCACTGTCAGTGCTCCCCCCACACAGCCAGCACTGTCAGTGTTCCCCCCCACACAGCCAGCACTGTCAGTGCTCCCAGCACACAGCCAGCACTGTCAGTGCTCACAACACACAGCCAGCACTGTCAGTGCTCCCCCCACACAGCCAGCACTGTCAGTGCTCCCCCACACAGCCAGCAATGTCAGTGCTCCCCCGCACAGCCAGCACTGTCAGTGCTCCCCCACACAGCCAGCACTGTCAGTGCTCACCACACACCCAGCACTGTCAGTGCTCCCCCCACACAGACAGCACTGTCAGTGCTCACCACACACCCAGCACTGTCCGTGCTCCCAACGCACAGCCAGCACTGTCAGTGCTCCCCCACACAGCCAGCACTGTCAGTGCTCCCACCACACCGCCAGCACTGTCAGTGCTCCCACCACACCGCCAGCACTGTCTGTGCTCCCCCCCATACAGCCAGCACTGTCAGTGCTCCCCGCACAGCCAGCACTGTCAGTGCTCCCAGCACACAGCCAGCACTGTCAGTGCTCCCCCCACACTGCCAACACTGTCAGTGCTCCCCCCACACAGACAGCACTGTCAGTGCTCCCCCACACAGCCAGCACTGTCAGTGCTCCCACCAAACAGCCAGCACTGTCAGTGCTCCCACACACAGCCAGAACTGTCAGTGCTCCCCCCACACAGCCAGCACTGTCTGTGCTCCCCCCACACAGCCAGCACCGTCAGTGCTCCCACCACACAGCCAGCAGTGTCAGTGCTCCCCACACAGCCAGCACTGTCAGTGCTCCCCCCACACAGCCAGCACTGTCAGTGCTCCCCCACACAGCCAGCACTGTCAGTGCTCCCCCACACAGCCAGCACTCTCAGTGCTCCCACCACACAGCCAGCACTGTCAGTGCTCCCCCACACAGCCAGCACTGTCAGTGCTCACCCACACAGCCAGCACTGTCAGTGCCCCCCCCCCACATAGCCAGCACTGTCAGTGCTCCCCCCACACAGCCAGCACTGTCAGTGCTCCCCCCACACAGCCAGCACTGTCAGTGTTCCCCCCCACACAGCCAGCACTGTCAGTGCTCCCCCGCACAGCCAGCACTGTCAGTGCTCCCCCCACACAGCCAGCACTCTCAGTGCTCCCACCACACCGCCAGCACTGTCAGTGCTCCCACCACACCGCCAGCACTGTCAGTGCTCCCACCACACCGCCAGCACTGTCAGTGCTCCCACCACACCGCCAGCACTGTCTGTGCTCCCCCACACAGCCAGCACTGTCAGTGCTCCCACCACACAGCCAGCACTGTCAGTGCTCCCCCACACAGCCAGCACTGTCTGTGCTCCCCCCATACAGCCAGCACTGTCAGTGCTCCCCGCACAGCCAGCACTGTCAGTGCCCCCCCGCACAGCCAGCACTGTCAGTGCTCCCAGCACACAGCCAGCACTGTCAGTGCTCCCCCCACACTGCCAGCACTGTCAGTGCTCCCCCCACACAGACAGCACTGTCAGTGCTCCCCCACACAGCCAGCACTGTCAGTGCTCCCCCACACAGCCAGCACTGTCAGTGCTCCCACCAAACAGCCAGCACTGTCAGTGCTCCCCCCACACAGACAGCACTGTCAGTGCTCCCCCACACAGCCAGCACTGTCAGTGCTCCCCCACACAGCCAGCACTGTCAGTGCTCCCACACACAGCCAGAACTGTCAGTGCTCCCCGCACACAGCCAGCACTGTCAGTGCTCCCACCAAACAGCCAGCACTGTCAGTGCTCCCACACACAGCCAGAACTGTCAGTGCTCCCCGCACACAGCCAGCACTGTCAGTGCTCCCCACACAGCCAGCACTGTCAGTGCTCCCCACACAGCCAGCACTGTCAATGCTCCCACCACACAGCCAGCACTGTCAGTGTTCCCCCCCACACAGCCAGCACTGTCAGTGCTCCCCCGCACAGCCAGCACTGTCAGTGCTCCCCCACACAGCCAGCACTGTCAGTGCTCACCACACACCCAGCACTGTCAGTGCTCCCCCCACACAGCCAGCACTGTCAGTGTTCCCCCCCACACAGCCAGCACTGTCAGTGTTCCCCCCCACACAGCCAGCACTGTCAGTGCTCCCCCGCACAGCCAGCACTGTCAGTGCTCCCCCACACAGCCAGCACTGTCAGTGCTCCCACCACACCGCCAGCACTGTCAGTGCTCCCACCACACCGCCAGCACTGTCTGTGCTCCCCCCATACAGCCAGCACTGTCAGTGCTCCCAGCACACAGCCGGCACTGTCAGTGCTCCCCCCACACTGCCAGCACTGTCAGTGCTTCCCCCCGCACAGCCAGCACTGTCAGTGCTCCCAGCACACAGCCGGCACTGTCAGTGCTCCCCCACACTGCCAGCACTGTCAGTGCTCCCCCCACACAGACAGCACTGTCAGTGCTCCCCACACAGCCAGCACTGTCAGTGCTCCCCCCACACAGCCAGCACTGTCAGTGCTCCCCCACACAGCCAGCACTGTCAGTGCTCCCACCAAACAGCCAGCACTGTCAGTGCTCCCCACACACAGACAGCACTGTCAGTGCTCCCCCCACACAGCCAGCCCTGTCAGTGCTCCTCACACACAGACAGCACTGTCAGTGCTCCCCCCACACAGCCGGCACTGTCAGTGCTCCCCCACACAGACAGCACTGTCAGTGCTCCCCCCACACAGACAGCACTGTCAGTGCTCCCCCCACACAGACAGCCCTGTCAGTGCTCCTCACACACAGACAGCACTGTCAGTGCTCCCCCCACACAGCCGGCACTGTCAGTGCTCCCCCCACACTGCCAGCACTGTCAGTGCTCCCCCCACACAGACAGCACTGTCAGTGCTCCCCCCACACAGCCAGCACTGTCAGTGCTCCCCCCACACAGCCAGCACTGTCAGTGCTCCCACCAAACAGCCAGCACTGTCAGTGCTCCCCCCACACAGCCAGCACTGTCAGTGCTCCCACCACACAGCCAGCACTGTCAGTGCTCCCCCACACAGCCAGCACTGTCAGTGCTCCCCCCACACAGCCAGCCCTGTCAGTGCTCCTCACACACAGCCAGCACTGTCAGTGCTCACCCCACACAGCCAGCACTGTCAGTGCTCCCTCCACACAGCCAGCACTGTCAGTGCTCCCCCCACACAGCCAGCACTGTCAGTGCTCCCCCCACACAGTCAGCACTGTCAGTGCTCCCCCCACACAGCCAGCACTGTCAGTGCTCCCACCACACAGCCAGCGCTGTCAGTGCTCCCACCACACAGCCAGCACTGTCAGTGCTCCCCCCACACAGCCAGCACTGTCAGTGCTCCCCCCACACAGCCAGCACTGTCAGTGCTCCCACCACACAGCCAGCACTGTCAGTGTTCCCACCACACAGCCAGCACTGTCAGTGCTCCCCCACACAGCCAGCACTGTCAGTGCTCCCAGCACACAGCCAGCACTGTCAGTGCTCCCCCACACAGCCAGCACTGTCAGTGCTCCCCACACAGCCAGCACTGTCAGTGCTCCCCCACACAGCCAGCACTGTCAGTGCTCCCCCACAAAGCCAGCACTGTCAGTGCTCCCACCACACAGCCAGCACTGTCAGTGCTCCCCCCACACAGCCAGCACTGTCTGTGCTCCCCCCACACAGCCAGCACTGTCAGTGCTCCCACCACACAGCCAGCAGTGTCAGTGCTCCCCACACAGCCAGCACTGTCAGTGCTCCCCCCACACAGCCAGCACTGTCAGTGCTCCCCCACACAGCCAGCACTGTCAGTGATCACCCACACAGCCAGCACTGTCAGTGCCCCCCCCACATAGCCAGCACTGTCAGTGCTCCCCCCACACAGCCAGCACTGTCAGTGCTCCCCCCACACAGCCAGCACTGTCAGTGTTCCCCCCCACACAGCCAGCACTGTCAGTGCTCCCCCCACACAGCCAGCACTGTCAGTGCTCCCCCACACAGCCAGCACTGTCAGTGCTCACCACACACCCAGCACTGTCAGTGCTCCCCCCACACAGACAACACTGTCCGTGCTCCCAACGCACAGCCAGCACTGTCAGTGCTCCCCCACACAGCCAGCACTGTCAGTGCTCCCACCACACCGCCAGCACTGTCAGTGCTCCCACCACACCGCCAGCACTGTCTGTGCTCCCCCCATACAGCCAGCACTGTCAGTGCTCCCCGCACAGCCAGCACTGTCAGTGCTCCCAGCACACAGCCAGCACTGTCAGTGCTCCCCCCACACAGCCAGCACTGTCAGTGCTCCCCCCACACTGCCAGCACTGTCAGTGCTCCCCCCACACAGACAGCACTGTCAGTGCTCCCCCACACAGCCAGCACTGTCAGTGCTCCCACCAAACATCCAGCACTGTCAGTGCTCCCCCACACAGCCAGCACTGTCAGTGCTCCCACACACAGCCAGCACTGTCAGTGCTCCCACACACAGCCAGCACTGTCAGTGCTCCCACCAAACAGCCAGCACTGTCAGTGCTCCCCACACAGCCAGCACTGTCAGTGCTCCCACACACAGCCAGCACTGTCAGTGCTTCACCCACACAGCCAGCACTATCAGTGCTCCCACCAAACATCCAGCACTGTCAGTGCTCCCCCACACAGCCAGCACTGTCAGTGCTCCCACACACAGCCAGAACTGTCAGTGCTCCCACCAAACAGCCAGCACTGTCAGTGCTCCCACACACAGCCAGCACTGTCAGTGCTCCCTCCACACAGCCAGCACTGTCAGTGACCCCCCACACAGCCAGCACTGTCAGTGCTCCCCCCATACAGCCAGCACTGTCAGTGCTCCCACCACACAGCCAGCACAGTCAGTGCTCCCCCCACACAGCCAGCACTGTCAGTGTTCCCCCCCACACAGCCAGCACTGTCAGTGCTCCCCCGCACAGCCAGCACTGTCAGTGCTCCCCCACACAGCCAGCACTGTCAGTGCTCACCACACACCCAGCACTGTCAGTGCTCCCCCCACACAGACAGCACTGTCCGTGCTCCCAACGCACAGCCAGCACTGTTAGTGCTCCCCCACACAGCCAGCACTGTCAGTGCTCCCACCACACCGCCAGCACTGTCAGTGCTCCCACCACACCGCCAGCACTGTCAGTGCTCCCCACACAGCCAGCACTGTCAGTGCTCCCCCCACACAGCCAGCACTGTCAGTGCTCCCCCACACAGCCAGCACTGTCAGTGCTCCCCCACACAGCCAGCACTGTCAGTGCTCACCCACACAGCCAGCACTGTCAGTGCCCCCCCCCACATAGCCAGCACTGTCAGTGCTCCCCCCACACAGCCAGCACTGTCAGTGCTCCCCCCACACAGCCAGCACTGTCAGTGTTCCCCCCCACACAGCCAGCACTGTCAGTGCTCCCAGCACACAGCCAGCACTGTCAGTGCTCACAACACACAGCCAGCACTGTCAGTGCTCCCCCCACACAGCCAGCACTGTCAGTGCTCCCCCACACAGCCAGCAATGTCAGTGCTCCCCCGCACAGCCAGCACTGTCAGTGCTCCCCCACACAGCCAGCACTGTCAGTGCTCACCACACACCCAGCACTGTCAGTGCTCCCCCCACACAGACAGCACTGTCCGTGCTCCCAACGCACAGCCAGCACTGTCAGTGCTCCCCCACACAGCCAGCACTGTCAGTGCTCCCACCACACCGCCAGCACTGTCAGTGCTCCCACCACACCGCCAGCACTGTCTGTGCTCCCCCCATACAGCCAGCACTGTCAGTGCTCCCCGCACAGCCAGCACTGTCAGTGCTCCCAGCACACAGCCAGCACTGTCAGTGCTCCCCCCACACTGCCAACACTGTCAGTGCTCCCCCCACACAGACAGCACTGTCAGTGCTCCCCCACACAGCCAGCACTGTCAGTGCTCCCACCAAACAGCCAGCACTGTCAGTGCTCCCACACACAGCCAGAACTGTCAGTGCTCCCCCCACACAGCCAGCACTGTCTGTGCTCCCCCCACACAGCCAGCACCGTCAGTGCTCCCACCACACAGCCAGCAGTGTCAGTGCTCCCCACACAGCCAGCACTGTCAGTGCTCCCCCCACACAGCCAGCACTGTCAGTGCTCCCCCACACAGCCAGCACTGTCAGTGCTCCCCCACACAGCCAGCACTCTCAGTGCTCCCACCACACAGCCAGCACTGTCAGTGCTCCCCCACACAGCCAGCACTGTCAGTGCTCACCCACACAGCCAGCACTGTCAGTGCCCCCCCCACATAGCCAGCACTGTCAGTGCTCCCCCCACACAGCCAGCACTGTCAGTGCTCCCCCACACAGCCAGCACTGTCAGTGTTCCCCCCCACACAGCCAGCACTGTCAGTGCTCCCCCGCACAGCCAGCACTGTCAGTGCTCCCCCCACACAGCCAGCACTCTCAGTGCTCCCACCACACCGCCAGCACTGTCAGTGCTCCCACCACACCGCCAGCACTGTCAGTGCTCCCACCACACCGCCAGCACTGTCAGTGCTCCCACCACACCGCCAGCACTGTCTGTGCTCCCCCACACAGCCAGCACTGTCAGTGCTCCCACCACACAGCCAGCACTGTCAGTGCTCCCCCACACAGCCAGCACTGTCTGTGCTCCCCCCATACAGCCAGCACTGTCAGTGCTCCCCGCACAGCCAGCACTGTCAGTGCCCCCCCGCACAGCCAGCACTGTCAGTGCTCCCAGCACACAGCCAGCACTGTCAGTGCTCCCCCCACACTGCCAGCACTGTCAGTGCTCCCCCACACAGACAGCACTGTCAGTGCTCCCCCACACAGCCAGCACTGTCAGTGCTCCCCCACACAGCCAGCACTGTCAGTGCTCCCACCAAACAGCCAGCACTGTCAGTGCTCCCCCCACACAGCCAGCACTGACAGTGCTCCCCACACAGCCAGCACTGTCAGTGCTCCCCACACAGCCAGCACTGTCAGTGCTCCCACCAAACAGCCAGCACTGTCAGTGCTCCCCCACACAGCCAGCATTGTCAGTGACCCCCCACACAGCCAGCACTGTCAGTGCTCCCCCCATACAGCCAGCACTGTCAGTGCTCCCCCACACAGCCAGCACTGTCAATGCTCCCACCACACAGCCAGCACTGTCAGTGCTCCCCCACACAGCCAGCACTGTCAGTGCTCCCCCACAGACAGCACTGTCAGTGCTCCCACCACACAGCCAGCACTGTCAGTGCTCCCCCACAGACAGCACTGTCAGTGCTCCCACCACACAGCCAGCACTGTCTGTGCTCCCCCAGACAGCTAGCACTGTCAGTGCTTCCACCACACACAGCCAGCACTGTCAATGCTCCCACCACACAGCCAGCACTGTCAGTGTTCCCCCCCACACAGCCAGCACTGTCAGTGCTCCCCCGCACAGCCAGCACTGTCAGTGCTCCCCCACACAGCCAGCACTGTCAGTGCTCACCACACACCCAGCACTGTCAGTGCTCCCCCCACACAGCCAGCACTGTCAGTGTTCCCCCCCACACAGCCAGCACTGTCAGTGTTCCCCCCCACACAGCCAGCACTGTCAGTGCTCCCCCGCACAGCCAGCACTGTCAGTGCTCCCCCACACAGCCAGCACTGTCAGTGCTCCCACCACACCGCCAGCACTGTCAGTGCTCCCACCAGACCGCCAGCACTGTCTGTGCTCCCCCCATACAGCCAGCACTGTCAGTGCTCCCAGCACACAGCCGGCACTGTCAGTGCTCCCACCACACAGCCAGCACTGTCTGTGCTCCCGCCACACTGCCAGCACTGTCAGTGCTCCCCCCGCACAGCCAGCACTGTCAGTGCTCCCAGCACACAGCCGGCACTGTCAGTGCTCCCCCCACACTGCCAGCACTGTCAGTGCTCCCCCCACACAGACAGCACTGTCAGTGCTCCCCCCACACAGCCAGCCCTGTCAGTGCTCCTCACACACAGACAGCACTTTCAGTGCTCCCCCCACACAGCCAGCACTGTCAGTGCTCCCACCAAACAGCCAGCACTGTCAGTGCTCCCCACACACAGACAGCACTGTCAGTGCTCCCCCCACACAGCCAGCCCTGTCAGTGCTCCTCACACACAGACAGCACTGTCAGTGCTCCCCCCACACAGCCGGCACTGTCAGTGCTCCCCCCACACTGCCAGCACTGTCAGTGCTCCCCCCACACAGACAGCACTGTCAGTGCTCCCCCCACACAGCCAGCACTGTCAGTGCTCCCACCAAACAGCCAGCACTGTCAGTGCTCCCCCCACACAGCCAGCACTGTCAGTGCTCCCACCACACAGCCAGCACTGTCAGTGCTCCCCCACACAGCCAGCACTGTCAGTGCTCCCCCCACACAGCCAGCCCTGTCAGTGCTCCTCACACACAGCCAGCACTGTCAGTGCTCACCCCACACAGCCAGCACTGTCAGTGCTCCCTCCACACAGCCAGCACTGTCAGTGCTCCCCCCACACAGCCAGCACTGTCAGTGCTCCCCCCACACAGCCAGCACTGTCAGTGCTCCCCCCACACAGCCAGCACTGTCAGTGCTCCCACCACACAGCCAGCGCTGTCAGTGCTCCCACCACACAGCCAGCACTGTCAGTGCTCCCCCCACACAGCCAGCACTGTCAGTGCTCCCCCCACACAGCCAGCACTGTCAGTGCTCCCACCACACAGCCAGCACTGTCAGTGTTCCCACCACACAGCCAGCACTGTCAGTGCTCCCCCACACAGCCAGCACTGTCAGTGCTCCCAGCACACAGCCAGCACTGTCAGTGCTCCCCCACACAGCCAGCACTGTCAGTGCTCCCCACACAGCCAGCACTGTCAGTGCTCCCCCACACAGCCAGCACTGTCAGTGCTCCCCCACAAAGCCAGCACTGTCAGTGCTCCCACCACACAGCCAGCACTGTCAGTGCTCCCCCCACAGAGCCAGCACTGTCTGTGCTCCCCCCACACAGCCAGCACTGTCAGTGCTCCCACCACACAGCCAGCAGTGTCAGTGCTCCCCACACAGCCAGCACTGTCAGTGCTCCCCCCACACAGCCAGCACTGTCAGTGCTCCCCCACACAGCCAGCACTGTCAGTGATCACCCACACAGCCAGCACTGTCAGTGCCCCCCCCCCACATAGCCAGCACTGTCAGTGCTCCCCCCACACAGCCAGCACTGTCAGTGCTCCCCCCACACAGCCAGCACTGTCAGTGTTCCCCCCCACACAGCCAGCACTGTCAGTGCTCCCCCCACACAGCCAGCACTGTCAGTGCTCCCCCACACAGCCAGCACTGTCAGTGCTCACCACACACCCAGCACTGTCAGTGCTCCCCCCACACAGACAACACTGTCCGTGCTCCCAACGCACAGCCAGCACTGTCAGTGCTCCCCCACACAGCCAGCACTGTCAGTGCTCCCACCACACCGCCAGCACTGTCAGTGCTCCCACCACACCGCCAGCACTGTCTGTGCTCCTCCCATACAGCCAGCACTGTCAGTGCTCCCCGCACAGCCAGCACTGTCAGTGCTCCCAGCACACAGCCAGCACTGTCAGTGCTCCCCCCACACAGCCAGCACTGTCAGTGCTCCCCCCACACTGCCAGCACTGTCAGTGCTCCCCCCACACAGACAGCACTGTCAGTGCTCCCCCACACAGCCAGCACTGTCAGTGCTCCCACCAAACATCCAGCACTGTCAGTGCTCCCCCACACAGCCAGCACTGTCAGTGCTCCCACACACAGCCAGCACTGTCAGTGCTCCCACACACAGCCAGCACTGTCAGTGCTCCCACCAAACAGCCAGCACTGTCAGTGCTCCCCACACAGCCAGCACTGTCAGTGCTCCCACACACAACCAGCACTGTCAGTGCTTCACCCACACAGCCAGCACTATCAGTGCTCCCACCAAACATCCAGCACTGTCAGTGCTCCCCCACACAGCCAGCACTGTCAGTGCTCCCACACACAGCCAGCACTGTCAGTGCTCCCACCAAACAGCCAGCACTGTCAGTGCTCCCACACACAGCCAGCACTGTCAGTGCTCCCTCCACACAGCCAGCACTGTCAGTGACCCCCCACACAGCCAGCACTGTCAGTGCTCCCCCCATACAGCCAGCACTGTCAGTGCTCCCACCACACAGCCAGCACAGTCAGTGCTCCCCCCACACAGCCAGCACTGTCAGTGTTCCCCCCCACACAGCCAGCACTGTCAGTGTTCCCCCCCACACAGCCAGCACTGTCAGTGCTCCCCCGCACAGCCAGCACTGTCAGTGCTCCCCCACACAGCCAGCACTGTCAGTGCTCACCACACACCCAGCACTGTCAGTGCTCCCCCCACACAGACAGCACTGTCCGTGCTCCCAACGCACAGCCAGCACTGTCAGTGCTCCCCCACACAGCCAGCACTGTCAGTGCTCCCACCACACCGCCAGCACTGTCAGTGCTCCCACCACACCGCCAGCACTGTCAGTGCTCCCCCCACACCGCCAGCACTGTCAGTGCTCCCACCACACACCCAGCACTGTCAGTGCTCCCACCACACCGCCAGCACTGTCAGTGCTCCCACCACACCGCCAGCACTGTCTGTGCTCCCCCCATACAGCCAGCACTGTCAGTGCTCCCCGCACAGCCAGCACTGTCAGTGCTCCCAGCACACAGCCAGCACTGTCAGTGCTCCCACACACAGCCAGAACTGTCAGTGCTCCCCACACACAGCCAGCACTGTCAGTGCTCACCCCACACAGCCAGCACTGTCAGTGCTCCCACCACACAGCCAGCACTGTCAGTGCTCCCACCACACAGCCAGCACTGTCAGTGCTCCCCCACACAGCCAGCACTGTCAGTGCTCCCCACACAGCCAGCACTGTCTGTGCTCCCCCACACAGCCAGCACTGTCAGTGAACCCCCACACAGCCAGCACTGTCAGTGCTCCCACCACACCGCCAGCACTGTCAGTGCTCCCCCCACACAGCCAGCACTGTCAGTACTCCCCGCACAGCCAGTACTGTCAGTGCTCCCAGCACACAGCCAGCACTGTCAGTGCTCCCCCACACAGCCAGCACTGTCAGTGCTCCCCACACAGCCAGCACTGTCAGTGCTCCCCACACAGCCAGCACTGTCAGTGCTCCCCCCACACAGCCAGCACTGTCAGTGCTCCCACCACACAGCCAGCACTGTCAGTGCTCCCACCACACAGCCAGCACTGTCAGTGCTCCCACCACACAGCCAGCACTGTCAGTGCTCCCCCACACAGCCAGCACTGTCAGTGCTCCCCCACAGACAGCACTGTCAGTGCTCCCACCACACAGCCAGCACTGTCAGTGCTCCCACCACACAGCCAGCACTGTCAGTGCATCCCCCACACAGCCAGCACTGTCAGTGCTCCCCCACACAGCCAGCACTGTCAGTGCTCCCCCACACAGCCAGCACTGTCAGTGCTCCCCCCACACAGCCAGCCCTGTCAGTGCTCCCCACACACAGCCAGCACTGTCAGTGCTCACCCCACACAGCCATCACTGTCAGTGCTCCCTCCACACAGCCAGCACTGTCAGTGCTCCCCCCACACAGCCAGCACTCTCAGTGCTCCCCCGCACAGCCAGCACTGTCATTGCTCCCACCACACAGCCATCACTGTCAGTGCTCCCCCTCACAGCCAGCACTGTCAGTGCTCCCCCCACACAGCCAGCACTGTCAGTGCTCCCCCCACACAGCCAGCACTGTCAGAGCTCCCCCCACACAGCCAGCACTGTCAGTGCTCCCACCGCACAGCCAGCACTGTCAGTGCTCCCACCACACAGCCAGCACTGTCAGTGCACCCCCACACAGCCAGCACTGTCAGTGCCCCCCCCACACAGCCAGCACTGTCAGTGCTCCCTCCACACAGCCAGCACTGTCAGTGCTCCCTCCCACACAGCCAGCACTATCAGTGCTCCCCCGCACAGCCCGCACTGTCAGTGCTCCCCCGCACAGCCAGCACTGTCAGTGCTCCCCACACACCCAGCACTGTCAGTGCTCCCCCGCACAGCCAGCACTGTCAGTACTCCCCGCACAGCCAGTACTGTCAGTGCTCCCACCACACCGCCAGCACTCTCAGTGCTCCCCCCACACAGCCAGCACTGTCAGTACTCCCCGCACAGCCAGCACTGTCAGTGCTCCCACCACACCGCCAGCACTCTCAGTGCTCCCCCACACAGCCAGCACTGTCAGTGCTCCCCACACAGCCAGCACTGTCAGTGCTCCCCACACAGCCAGCACTGTCAGTGCTCCCCCCACACAGCCAACACTGTCAGTGCTCCCACCACACAGCCAGCACTGTCAGTGCTCCCACCACACAGCCAGCACTGTCAGTGCTCCCACCACACTGCCAGCACTGTCAGTGCTCCCCCACACAGCCAGCACTGTCAGTGCTCCCCCACAGACAGCACTGTCAGTGCTCCCACCACACAGCCAGCACTGTCAGTGCTCCCACCACACAGCCAGCACTGTCAGTGCATCCCCCACACAGCCAACACTGTCAGTGCTCCCCCACACAGCCGGCACTGTCTGTGCACCCCCCACACAGCCAGCACTGTCAGTGCTCCCCCCACACAGCCAGCACTGTCTGTGCGCCCCCCACACAGCGAGCACTGTCAGTGCTCCCCCCACACAGCGAGCACTGTCAGTGCTCCCCCACACAGCGAGCACTGTCAGTGCTCCCCCCACACAGCGAGCACTGTCAGTGCTCCCCCCACACAGCCAGCACTGTCAGTGCTCCCACCACACAGCCAGCACTGTCAGTGCTCCCACCACACAGCCAGCACTGTCAGAGCTCCCCCGCACAGCCAGCACTGTCAGTGCTCCCCACACAGCCAGAACTGTCAGTGCTCCCCCCACACAGCCAGCACTGTCAGTGCTCCCACCACAAAGCCAGCACTGTCACTGCTCCGCCACACATCCAGCACTGTCAGTGCTCCCACCACACAGCCAGCACTGTCAGTGCTCCCCCCACACAGCCAGCACTGTCACTGCTCCGCCACACATCCAGCACTGTCAGTGCTCCCACCACACAGCCAGCACTGTCAGTGCTCCCCCACACAGCCAGCACTGCCAGTGGTCCCACCACACCGCCAGTACTGTCAGTGCTCCCACCACACAGCCAGCACTGTCAGTGCTCCCACCACACAGCCAGCACTGTCAGTGCTCCCCCACACAGCCAGCACTGTCGGTGCTCCCCCCACACAGCCAGCACTGTCAGTGCTCCATCACACAGCCTGCACTGTCAGTGATCCCCCATACAGCCAGCACTGTCAGTGCTCCCACACACAGCCAGCACTGTCAGTGCTCCCACCACACAGCCAGCACTGTCAGTGACCCCCCACACAGCCAGCACTGTCAGTGCTCCCACCACACAGCCAGCACTGTCAGTGCTCCCCCCACACAGCCAGCACTGTCAGTGACCCCCCACACAACCAGCACTGTCAGTGCTCCCCCCACACAGCCATCACTGTCAGTGCTCCCCCACACAGCCAGCACTGTCAATGCTCCCACCACACAGCCAGCACTGTCAATGCTCCCACCACACAGCCAGCACTGTCAGTCCTCCCCCACACAGCCAGCACTGTCAGTGCTCTCCCACACAGCAGCACTGTCAGTGCTCTCACACACAGCCAGCACTGTCAGTGCTCCCACCACACAGCCAGCACTGTCAGTGCTCCCACCACACAGCCAGCACTGTCAGTGACCCCCCACACAGCCAGCACTGTCAGTACTCCCCCCACACAGCCAGCACTGTCAGTGCTCCCACCACACAGCCAGCACTGTCAGTGCACCCCCACACAGCCAGCACTGTCAGTGCCCCCCCCGCCACACAGCCAGCACTGTCAGTGCTCCCACCACACAGCCAGCACTGTCAGTGCATCCCCCACACAGCCAACACTGTCAGTGCTCCCCCACACAGCCGGCACTGTCTGTGCACCCCCCACACAGCCAGCACTGTCCGTGCTCCCCCCACACAGCCAGCACTGTCTGTGCGCCCCCCACACAGCGAGCACTGTCAGTGCTCCCCCCACACAGCGAGCACTGTCAGTGCTCCCCCACACAGCGAGCACTGTCAGTGCTCCCCCCACACAGCCAGCACTGTCAGTGCATCCCCCACACAGCCAACACTGTCAGTGCTCCCCCGCACAGCCAGCACTGTCAGTGCTCCCCACACAGCCAGAACTGTCAGTGCTCCCCCCACACAGCCAGCACTGTCAGTGCTCCCACCACAAAGCCAGCACTGTCACTGCTCCGCCACACATCCAGCACTGTCAGTGCTCCCACCACACAGCCAGCACTGTCAGTGCTCCCCCCACACAGCCAGCACTGTCACTGCTCCGCCACACATCCAGCACTGTCAGTGCTCCCACCACACAGCCAGCACTGTCAGTGCTCCCCCACACAGCCAGCACTGCCAGTGGTCCCACCACACCGCCAGTACTGTCAGTGCTCCCACCACACAGCCAGCACTGTCAGTGCTCCCACCACACAGCCAGCACTGTCAGTGCTCCCCCACACAGCCAGCACTGTCGGTGCTCCCCCCACACAGCCAGCACTGTCAGTGCTCCATCACACAGCCTGCACTGTCAGTGATCCCCCATACAGCCAGCACTGTCAGTGCTCCCACACACAGCCAGCACTGTCAGTGCTCCCACCACACAGCCAGCACTGTCAGTACTCCCCGCACAGCCAGCACTGTCAGTGCTCCCACCACACCGCCAGCACTCTCAGTGCTCCCCCACACAGCCAGCACTGTCAGTGCTCCCCACACAGCCAGCACTGTCAGTGCTCCCCACACAGCCAGCACTGTCAGTGCTCCCCCCACACAGCCAACACTGTCAGTGCTCCCACCACACAGCCAGCACTGTCAGTGCTCCCACCACACAGCCAGCACTGTCAGTGCTCCCACCACACAGCCAGCACTGTCAGTGCTCCCCCACACAGCCAGCACTGTCAGTGCTCCCCCACAGACAGCACTGTCAGTGCTCCCACCACACAGCCAGCACTGTCAGTGCTCCCACCACACAGCCAGCACTGTCAGTGCATCCCCCACACAGCCAACACTGTCAGTGCTCCCCCACACAGCCGGCACTGTCTGTGCACCCCCCACACAGCCAGCACTGTCAGTGCTCCCCCCACACAGCCAGCACTGTCTGTGCGCCCCCCACACAGCGAGCACTGTCAGTGCTCCCCCCACACAGCGAGCACTGTCAGTGCTCCCCCACACAGCGAGCACTGTCAGTGCTCCCCCCACACAGCGAGCACTGTCAGTGCTCCCCCCACACAGCCAGCACTGTCAGTGCTCCCACCACACAGCCAGCACTGTCAGTGCTCCCACCACACAGCCAGCACTGTCAGTGCTCCCCCGCACAGCCAGCACTGTCAGTGCTCCCCACACAGCCAGAACTGTCAGTGCTCCCCCCACACAGCCAGCACTGTCAGTGCTCCCACCACAAAGCCAGCACTGTCACTGCTCCGCCACACATCCAGCACTGTCAGTGCTCCCACCACACAGCCAGCACTGTCAGTGCTCCCCCCACACAGCCAGCACTGTCACTGCTCCGCCACACATCCAGCACTGTCAGTGCTCCCACCACACAGCCAGCACTGTCAGTGCTCCCCCACACAGCCAGCACTGCCAGTGGTCCCACCACACCGCCAGTACTGTCAGTGCTCCCACCACACAGCCAGCACTGTCAGTGCTCCCACCACACAGCCAGCACTGTCAGTGCTCCCCCACACAGCCAGCACTGTCGGTGCTCCCCCCACACAGCCAGCACTGTCAGTGCTCCATCACACAGCCTGCACTGTCAGTGATCCCCCATACAGCCAGCACTGTCAGTGCTCCCACACACAGCCAGCACTGTCAGTGCTCCCACCACACAGCCAGCACTGTCAGTGACCCCCCACACAGCCAGCACTGTCAGTGCTCCCACCACACAGCCAGCACTGTCAGTGCTCCCCCCACACAGCCAGCACTGTCAGTGACCCCCCACACAACCAGCACTGTCAGTGCTCCCCCCACACAGCCATCACTGTCAGTGCTCCCCCACACAGCCAGCACTGTCAATGCTCCCACCACACAGCCAGCACTGTCAATGCTCCCACCACACAGCCAGCACTGTCAGTCCTCCCCCACACAGCCAGCCCTGTCAGTGCTCTCCCACACAGCAGCACTGTCAGTGCTCTCACACACAGCCAGCACTGTCAGTGCTCCCACCACACAGCCAGCACTGTCAGTGCTCCCACCACACAGCCAGCACTGTCAGTGACCCCCCACACAGCCAGCACTGTCAGTACTCCCCCCACACAGCCAGCACTGTCAGTGCTCCCACCACACAGCCAGCACTGTCAGTGCACCCCCACACAGCCAGCACTGTCAGTGCCCCCCCCCGCCACACAGCCAGCACTGTCAGTGCTCCCACCACACAGCCAGCACTGTCAGTGCATCCCCCACACAGCCAACACTGTCAGTGCTCCCCCACACAGCCGGCACTGTCTGTGCACCCCCCACACAGCCAGCACTGTCAGTGCTCCCCCCACACAGCCAGCACTGTCTGTGCGCCCCCCACACAGCGAGCACTGTCAGTGCTCCCCCCACACAGCGAGCACTGTCAGTGCTCCCCCACACAGCGAGCACTGTCAGTGCTCCCCCCACACAGCGAGCACTGTCAGTGCTCCCCCCACACAGCCAGCACTGTCAGTGCTCCCACCACACAGCCAGCACTGTCAGTGCTCCCACCACACAGCCAGCACTGTCAGTGCTCCCCCGCACAGCCAGCACTGTCAGTGCTCCCCACACAGCCAGAACTGTCAGTGCTCCCCCCACACAGCCAGCACTGTCAGTGCTCCCACCACAAAGCCAGCACTGTCACTGCTCCGCCACACATCCAGCACTGTCAGTGCTCCCACCACACAGCCAGCACTGTCAGTGCTCCCCCCACACAGCCAGCACTGTCACTGCTCCGCCACACATCCAGCACTGTCAGTGCTCCCACCACACAGCCAGCACTGTCAGTGCTCCCCCACACAGCCAGCACTGCCAGTGGTCCCACCACACCGCCAGTACTGTCAGTGCTCCCACCACACAGCCAGCACTGTCAGTGCTCCCACCACACAGCCAGCACTGTCAGTGCTCCCCCACACAGCCAGCACTGTCGGTGCTCCCCCCACACAGCCAGCACTGTCAGTGCTCCATCACACAGCCTGCACTGTCAGTGATCCCCCATACAGCCAGCACTGTCAGTGCTCCCACACACAGCCAGCACTGTCAGTGCTCCCACCACACAGCCAGCACTGTCAGTGACCCCCCACACAGCCAGCACTGTCAGTGCTCCCACCACACAGCCAGCACTGTCAGTGCTCCCCCCACACAGCCAGCACTGTCAGTGACCCCCCACACAACCAGCACTGTCAGTGCTCCCCCCACACAGCCATCACTGTCAGTGCTCCCCCACACAGCCAGCACTGTCAATGCTCCCACCACACAGCCAGCACTGTCAATGCTCCCACCACACAGCCAGCACTGTCAGTCCTCCCCCACACAGCCAGCACTGTCAGTGCTCTCCCACACAGCAGCACTGTCAGTGCTCTCACACACAGCCAGCACTGTCAGTGCTCCCACCACACAGCCAGCACTGTCAGTGCTCCCACCACACAGCCAGCACTGTCAGTGAGCCCCCACACAGCCAGCACTGTCAGTACTCCCCCCACACAGCCAGCACTGTCAGTGCTCCCACCACACAGCCAGCACTGTCAGTGCACCCCCACACAGCCAGCACTGTCAGTGCCCCCCCCGCCACACAGCCAGCACTGTCAGTGCTCCCCCCACACAGTCAGCACTGTCAGTGCTCCCCACACACCCAGCACTGTCAGTGCTCCCCCGCACACAGACAGCACTGTCAGTGCTCCCCACACACCCAGCACTGTCAGTGCTCCCCACACAGCCAGCACTGTCAGTGCTCCCCCACACAGCCATCACTGTCAGTGCTCCCCCACACAGCCAGCACTGGCAGTGCTCCCCACACAGCCAGCACTGTCAGTGCACCCCCCACACAGCCACCACTGTCAGTGCTCCCCCCACACAGCCAGCACTGTCAGTGCTCCCCCCACACAGCCAGCACTGTCAGTGCTCCCCCCACACAGCCAGCACTGTCAGTTCACCCCCACACAGCCAGCACTGTCAGTGCCCCCCCCCCCACACAGCCAGCACTGTCAGTGCTCCCCCCACACAGCCAGCACTGTCAGTGCTCCCTCCACACAGCCAGCACTGTCAGTGCTCCCTCCCACACAGCCAGCACTGTCAGTGCTCCCACCACACCGCCAGCACTGTCAGTGCTCCCACCACACAGCCAGCACTGTCAGTGCTCCCTCCCACACAGCCAGCACTGTCAGTGCTCCCCCACACACCCAGCACTGTCAGTGCTCCCCCGCACAGACAGCACTGTCAGTGCTCCCCCATACAGCCAGCACTGTCAGTGCTCCCCCACACAGCCAGCACTGTCAGTGCTCCCCCCACACAGCCAGCACTGTCAGTGCTCCCACCACACAGCCAGCACTGTCAGTGCTCCCACCACACAGCCAGCACTGTCAGTGCTCCCACCACACAGCCAGCACTGTCAGTGCTCCCCCACACAGCCAGCACTGTCAGTGCTCCCCCACAGACAGCACTGTCAGTGCTCCCACCACACAGCCAGCACTGTCAGTGCTCCCACCACACAGCCAGCACTGTCAGTGCATCCCCCACACAGCCAGCACTGTCAGTGCTCCCCCACACAGCCAGCACTGTCAGTGCTCCCCCACACAGCCAGCCCTGTCAGTGCTCCCCACACACAGCCAGCACTGTCAGTGCTCCCCCCACACAGCCAGCACTGTCAGTGCTCCCCCCACACAGCCAGCCCTGTCAGTGCTCCCCACACACAGCCAGCACTGTCAGTGCTCACCCCACACAGCCAGCACTGTCAGTGCTCCCTCCACACAGCCAGCACTGTCAGTGCTCCCCCCACACAGCCAGCACTGTCAGTGCTCCCCCACACAGCCAGCACTGTCAGTGCTCCCCCCACACAGCCAGCACTGTCTGTGCTCCCCCCACACAGCCAGCACTGTCAGTGCTCCCCCACACAGCCGGCACTGTCTGTGCTCCCCCCACACAGCCAGCACTGTCAGTGCTCCCCCACACAGCCAGCACTGTCAGTGCTCCCCCCCCACACAACCAGCACTGTCAGTGCCCCCCCCCCCCCCACACAGCCAGAACTGTCAGTGCTCCCCCACACAGCCAGCACTGTCGGTGCTCCCTCCACACAGCCAGCACTGTCACTGCTCCGCCACACATCCAGCACTGTCAGTGCTCCACCACACAGCCAGCACTGTCAGTGCTGCCCCCACACAGCCAGCACTGCCAGTGGTCCCACCACACCGCCAGTACTGTCAGTGCTCCCACCACACAGCCAGCACTGTCAGTGCTCCCACCACACAGCCAGCACTGTCAGTGCTCCCCCACACAGCCAGCACTGTCGGTGCTCCCTCCACACAGCCAGCACTGTCAGTGCTCCCACCACACAGCCAACACTGTCAGAGCTCCCACCACACAGCCAGCACTGTCAGTGATCCCCCATACAGCCAGCACTGTCAGTGCTCCCACACACAGCCAACACTGTCAGGGCTCCCACCACACAGCCAGCACTGTCAGAGCTCCCACCACACAGCCAGCACTGTCAGTGACCCCCCACAAAGCCAGCACTGTCAGTGCTCTCCCACACAGTCAGCACTGTCAGTGCTCCCCCCACACAGCCAGCACTGTCAGTGCTCCCCCACACAGCCAGCACTGTCAATGCTCCCACCACACAGCCAGCACTGTCAGTGCTCCCACCACACAGCCAGCACTGTCAGTGCTCCCACCACACAGCCAGCAGTGTCAGTGCTCCCCACACACAGGCAGCACTGTCAGTGCTCCCTCACACAGCCAGCACTGTCAGTGCTCCCCACACAGCCAGCAATGTCAGTGACCCCCCACACAGCCAGCACTGTCAGTCCTCCCCCACACAGCCTGCACTGTCAGTGCTGTCCCACACAGCCAGCAATGTCAGTGACCCCCCACACAGCCAGCACTGTCAGTACTCCCCCCACACAGCCAGCACTGTCAGTGCTCCCCCACACAGCCAGCACTGTCAGTGCTCCCACCACACATCCAGCACTGTTAGTGCTCCCCCGACACAGCCAGCACTGTCAGTGCTCCAACCACACAGCCAGCACTGTCAGTGCTCCCCACACACAGCCAGCACTGTCAATGCTCCCACCACACATCCAGCACTGTTAGTGCTCCCCCGACACAGCCAGCACTGTCAGTGCTCCCACCACACAGCCAGCACTGTCAGTGCTTCCGCCACACAGCCAGCACTGTCAGTGCTCCCCCACACAGCCAGCACTGTCAGTGCTCCCAACACACAGCCAGCACTGTCAGTGCTCCCACCACACAGCCAGCACTGTCAGTGCTCCCCCCACACAGCCAGCACTGTCAGTGCTCCCACCACACAGCCAGCACTGTCAGTGCTCCCCCCACACAGCCAGCACTGTCAGTGCTCCCTCCACACAGCCAGCACTGTCAGTGCTCCCCCCACACAGCCAGGACTGTCAGTGCTCCCCCCACACAGCCAGCACTGTCAGTGCTCCCCCCACACAGCCAGCACTGTCAGTGCTCCCCACACACAGCCAGCACTGTCAGTGCTCCCTCCACACAGCCAGCACTGTCAGTGCTCCCCCCACACAGCCAGGACTGTCAGTGCTCCCACCACACAGCCAGCACTGTCAGTGCTTCCCCCACACAGCCAGCACTGTCAGTGCTCCCCCAACAGCCAGCACCGTCAGTGCTCCCCCACACAGCCAGCACTGTCAGTGCTCCCCACACACAGCCAGGACTGTCAGTGCTCCCACCACACAGCCAGCACTGTCAGTGCTCCCCCCACACAGCCAGCACTGTCAGTGCTCCCCCCACACAGCCAGCACTGTCAGTGCTCCCCACACACAGCCAGCACTGTCAGTGCTCCCCCCATACAGCCAGCACTGTCAGTGCTCCCCACACACAGCCAGCACTGTCAGTGCTCCCCCACACAGCCAGCACTGTCAGTGCTCCCACCACACAGCCAGCACTGTCAGTGCTCCCCCACACAGCCAGCACTATCACTGCTCCCCCACACAGCCAGCACTGTCAGTGCTCCCCACACACAGCCAGCACTGTCAGTGCTCCCCCACACAGCCAGCACTGTCAGTGCTCCCACCACACAGCCAGCACTGTCAGTGCTCCCCACACACAGCCAGCACTGTCAGTGCTCCCCACACAGCCAGCACTGTCCGTGCTCCCAATACACAGCCAGCACTTTCAGTGCCACCACACAGCCAGCATTGTCAGTGCTCCCACCACACAGCCAGCACTGTCAGTGCTCCCCCACACAGCCAGCACTGTCAGTGCTCCCCCCACACAGCCAGCACTGTCAGTGCCCCCCCCCCCCCACACAGCCAGCACTGTCAGTGCTCCCACCACACAGCCAGCACTGTCAGTGCCCCCCCCACACAGCCAGCACTGTCAGTGCTCCCCCACACAGCCAGCACTGTCAGTGCTCCCCCACACAGCCAGCACTGTCAGTGCTCCCCCCACACAGCCAGCAATGTCAGTGCTCCCCCCACACAGCCAGCACTGTCAGTGCTCCCACCGCACAGCCAGCACTGTCAGTGCTCCCACCACACAGCCAGCACTGTCAGTGCCCCCCCCCACACAGCCAGCACTGTCAGTGCTCCCACCACACAGCCAGCACTGTCAGTGCCCCCCCCCACACAGCCAGCACTGTCAGTGCTCCCACCACACAGCCAGCACTGTCAGTGCCCCCCACCCCCATTCAGCCAGCACTGTCAGTGCTCCCCCACACAGCCAGCACTGTCAGTGCTCCCACCACACAGCCAGCACTGTCAGTGCTCCCGCCACACAGCCAGCACTGTCAGTGCTCCCACCACACAGCCAGCACTATCAGTGCTCCCACCACACAGCCAGCACTGTCAGTGCTCCCCCCACACAGCCAGCACTGTCAGTGCTCCCCACACACCCAAAACTGTCAGTGCTCCCCCCACACAGCCGGCACTGGCAGTGCTCCCCCCACACAGCCGGCACTGGCAGTGCTCCCCCACACAGCCAGCATTGTCAGTGCTCCCCCCACACAGCCAGCACTGTCAGTGCTCCCCACACAGCCAGCACTGTCAGTGCTCCCCCACACAGCCAGAACTGTCAGTGCTCCCCCACACAGCCAGCACTGTCAGTGCTTCCACCACACAGCCAGCACTGTCAGTGCTCCCACCACACAGCCAGCACTGTCAGTGCTCCCCACACAGCCAGCATTGTCAGTGCTCCCACCACACAGCCAGCACTGTCAGTGCTCCACCCACACAGACAGCACTGTCAGTGCTCCTCCCACACAGCCAGCATTGTCAGTGCTCCCCCCACACAGCCAGCACTGTCAGTGCTCCCACCACACAGCCAGCACTGTCAGTGCCCCCCCCCCCCCACACACAGCCAGCACTGTCGGTGCTCCCACTACACAGCCAGCACTGTCAGTGCTCCCACCACACAGCCAGCACTGTCAGTGCTCCCACAACACAGCCAGCACTGACAGTGCTCCCCCACACAGCCAGCACTGTCAGTGCTCCCACCACACAGCCAGCACTGTCAGTGCTCCCACCACACAGCCAGCACTGTCAGTGCTCCCACCACACAGACAGCACTGTCAGTGCTCCCACCACACAGCCAGCACTGTCAGTGCTCCACCCCATACAGCCAGCACTGTCAGTGCTCCCACCACACAGCCAGCACTGTCAGTGCTCCCACCACACAGACAGCACTGTCAGTGCTCCCCCACACAGCCAGCACTGTCAGTGCTCCCCCCACACAGCCAGCACTGTCAGTGCTCCCCCCACACAGCCAGCACTGTCAGTGCTCCCCCCACACAGCCAGCACTGTCAGTGCTCCCCCACACAGCCGGCACTGGCAGTGCTCCCCCACACAGCCAGCACTGTCAGTGCTCCCCCACACAGCCGGCACTGTCTGTGCTCCCCCACACAGCCAGCACTGTCAGTGCTCCCCCACACAGCCAGCACTGTCAGTGCTCACCCCACACAGCCAGCACTGTCAGTGCTCCCTCCACACAGCCAGCACTGTCAGTGCTCCTCCCACACAGCCAGCATTGTCAGTGCTCCCCCCACACAGCCAGCACTGTCAGTGCTCCCACCACACAGCCAGCACTGTCAGTGCTCCACCCCATACAGCCAGCACTGTCAGTGCTCCCCCCACACAGCCAGCACTGTCAGTGCTCCCCCACACAGCCAGCACTGTCAGTGCTCCCACCACACAGCCAGCACTGTCAGTGCTCCCCCACACAGCCAGCACTGTCAGTGCTCCCCCCACACAGCCAGCACTGTCAGTGCTCCCCCGCACATCCAGCACTGTCAGTGCTCCCACCACACAGCCAGCACTGTCAGTGCTCACCACACACCCAGCACTGTCAGTGCTCCCACCACACAGCCAGCACTGTCAGTGCTCCCCACACACCCAGCACTGTCAGTGCTGCCCCCACACAGCCTGCACTGTCAGTGCTCCCCACACAGCCAGCACTGTCCGTGCTCCCACCACACAGCCAGCACTGTCAGTGCCCCCCCACACAGCCAGCACTGTCAGTGCTCCCCCACACAGCCAGCACTGTCAGTGCTCCCCCCACACAGCCGGCACTGTCTGTGCTCCCCACACAGCCAGCACTGTCAGTGCTCCCCCACACAGCCGGCACTGTCTGTGCTCCCCCACACAGCCAGCACTGTCAGTGCTCCCACCACACAGCCGGCACTGTCAGTGCTCCCCCACACAGCCGGCACTGGCAGTGCTCCCCCCACACAGCCAGCACCGTCAGTGCTCCCCCACACAGCCAGAACTGTCAGTGCTCCCACCACACAGCCAGCACTGCCAGTGCTCCCACACACAGCCAGCACTGCCAGTGCTCCCACCACACAGCCAGCAGTGTCAGTGCTCCCACCACACAGCCAGCACTGTCAGTGCTCCCCCCACACAGCCAGCACTGTCAGTGCTCCCACCACACAGCCAGCACTGTCAGTGCTCCCACCACACAGCCAGCGCTGCCAGTGCTCCCACCACACAGCCAGCAGTGTCAGTGCTCCCACCACACAGCCAGCACTGTCAGTGCTCCCCCCACACAGCCAGCACTGTCAGTGCTCCCCCACACAGCCAGCACTGTCAGAGCTCCCCCACACAGCCAGCACTGTCAGTGCTCCCCCACACAGCCAGCACTGTCAGTGCTCCCCCACACAGCCAGCACTGTCCGTGCTCCCAACACACAGCCAGCACTGTCAGTGCTACCACCACACACCCAGCACTGTCAGTGCTCCCCCCACACAGACAGCACTGTCAGTGCTCCCCACACACCCAGCACTGTCAGTGCTCCCCCCACACAGCCAGCACTGTCAGTGCTCCCACCACACAGCCAGCACTGTCAGTGCTCACACCACACAGCCAGCACTGACAGTGCTCCCCCCACACAGACAGCACTGTCAGTGCTCCCCCCACACAGCCAGCACTGTCAGTGCTCCCACCCACACAGCCGGCACTGTCTGTGCTCCCGCCACACAGCCGGCACTGTCTGTGCTCCCCCCACACAGCCAGCACTGTCAGTGCTCCCCCACACAGCCAGAACTGTCAGTGCTCCCCACACAGCCAGCACTGTCAGTGCTCCCCACACAGCCAGCACTGTCAGTGCTCCCACCACACAGCCAGCACTGTCAGTGCTCCCCCCACACAGCCAGCACTGTCTGTGCTCCCCCCACACAGCCAGCACTGCCAGTGCTCCCCCCACACAGCCAGCACTGTCAGTGCTCCCCCACACAGCCAGCACTGCCAGTGCTCCCCCCACACAGCCAGCACTGCCAGTGCTCCCCCACACAGCCAGCACTGTCAGTGCTCCCCCCACACACCCAGCACTGTCAGTGCTCCCCCGCACAGACAGCACTGTCAGTGCTCCCCCATACAGCCAGCACTGTCAGTGCTCCCCCACACAGCCAGCACTGTCAGTGCTCCCCCCACACAGCCAGCACTGTCAGTGCTCCCACCACACAGCCAGCACTGTCAGTGCTCCCACCACACAGCCAGCACTGTCAGTGCTCCCACCACACAGCCAGCACTGTCAGTGCTCCCCCACACAGCCAGCACTGTCAGTGCTCCCCCACAGACAGCACTGTCAGTGCTCCCACCACACAGCCAGCACTGTCAGTGCTCCCACCACACAGCCAGCACTGTCAGTGCATCCCCCACACAGCCAGCACTGTCAGTGCTCCCCCACACAGCCAGCACTGTCAGTGCTCCCCCACACAGCCAGCCCTGTCAGTGCTCCCCACACACAGCCAGCACTGTCAGTGCTCCCCCCACACAGCCAGCACTGTCAGTGCTCCCCCCACACAGCCAGCCCTGTCAGTGCTCCCCACACACAGCCAGCACTGTCAGTGCTCACCCCACACAGCCAGCACTGTCAGTGCTCCCTCCACACAGCCAGCACTGTCAGTGCTCCCCCCACACAGCCAGCACTGTCAGTGCTCCCCCACACAGCCAGCACTGTCAGTGCTCCCCCCACACAGCCAGCACTGTCTGTGCTCCCCCCACACAGCCAGCACTGTCAGTGCTCCCCCACACAGCCGGCACTGTCTGTGCTCCCCCCACACAGCCAGCACTGTCAGTGCTCCCCCACACAGCCAGCACTGTCAGTGCTCCCCCCCCACACAACCAGCACTGTCAGTGCCCCCCCCCCCCCACACAGCCAGAACTGTCAGTGCTCCCCCACACAGCCAGCACTGTCGGTGCTCCCTCCACACAGCCAGCACTGTCACTGCTCCGCCACACATCCAGCACTGTCAGTGCTCCACCACACAGCCAGCACTGTCAGTGCTGCCCCCACACAGCCAGCACTGCCAGTGGTCCCACCACACCGCCAGTACTGTCAGTGCTCCCACCACACAGCCAGCACTGTCAGTGCTCCCACCACACAGCCAGCACTGTCAGTGCTCCCCCACACAGCCAGCACTGTCGGTGCTCCCTCCACACAGCCAGCACTGTCAGTGCTCCCACCACACAGCCAACACTGTCAGAGCTCCCACCACACAGCCAGCACTGTCAGTGATCCCCCATACAGCCAGCACTGTCAGTGCTCCCACACACAGCCAACACTGTCAGGGCTCCCACCACACAGCCAGCACTGTCAGAGCTCCCACCACACAGCCAGCACTGTCAGTGACCCCCCACAAAGCCAGCACTGTCAGTGCTCTCCCACACAGTCAGCACTGTCAGTGCTCCCCCCACACAGCCAGCACTGTCAGTGCTCCCCCACACAGCCAGCACTGTCAATGCTCCCACCACACAGCCAGCACTGTCAGTGCTCCCACCACACAGCCAGCACTGTCAGTGCTCCCACCACACAGCCAGCAGTGTCAGTGCTCCCCACACACAGGCAGCACTGTCAGTGCTCCCTCACACAGCCAGCACTGTCAGTGCTCCCCACACAGCCAGCAATGTCAGTGACCCCCCACACAGCCAGCACTGTCAGTCCTCCCCCACACAGCCTGCACTGTCAGTGCTGTCCCACACAGCCAGCAATGTCAGTGACCCCCCACACAGCCAGCACTGTCAGTACTCCCCCCACACAGCCAGCACTGTCAGTGCTCCCCCACACAGCCAGCACTGTCAGTGCTCCCACCACACATCCAGCACTGTTAGTGCTCCCCCGACACAGCCAGCACTGTCAGTGCTCCAACCACACAGCCAGCACTGTCAGTGCTCCCCACACACAGCCAGCACTGTCAATGCTCCCACCACACATCCAGCACTGTTAGTGCTCCCCCGACACAGCCAGCACTGTCAGTGCTCCCACCACACAGCCAGCACTGTCAGTGCTTCCGCCACACAGCCAGCACTGTCAGTGCTCCCCCACACAGCCAGCACTGTCAGTGCTCCCAACACACAGCCAGCACTGTCAGTGCTCCCACCACACAGCCAGCACTGTCAGTGCTCCCCCCACACAGCCAGCACTGTCAGTGCTCCCACCACACAGCCAGCACTGTCAGTGCTCCCCCCACACAGCCAGCACTGTCAGTGCTCCCTCCACACAGCCAGCACTGTCAGTGCTCCCCCCACACAGCCAGGACTGTCAGTGCTCCCCCCACACAGCCAGCACTGTCAGTGCTCCCCCCACACAGCCAGCACTGTCAGTGCTCCCCACACACAGCCAGCACTGTCAGTGCTCCCTCCACACAGCCAGCACTGTCAGTGCTCCCCCCACACAGCCAGGACTGTCAGTGCTCCCACCACACAGCCAGCACTGTCAGTGCTTCCCCCACACAGCCAGCACTGTCAGTGCTCCCCCAACAGCCAGCACCGTCAGTGCTCCCCCACACAGCCAGCACTGTCAGTGCTCCCCACACACAGCCAGGACTGTCAGTGCTCCCACCACACAGCCAGCACTGTCAGTGCTCCCCCCACACAGCCAGCACTGTCAGTGCTCCCCCCACACAGCCAGCACTGTCAGTGCTCCCCACACACAGCCAGCACTGTCAGTGCTCCCCCCATACAGCCAGCACTGTCAGTGCTCCCCACACACAGCCAGCACTGTCAGTGCTCCCCCACACAGCCAGCACTGTCAGTGCTCCCACCACACAGCCAGCACTGTCAGTGCTCCCCCACACAGCCAGCACTATCACTGCTCCCCCACACAGCCAGCACTGTCAGTGCTCCCCACACACAGCCAGCACTGTCAGTGCTCCCCCACACAGCCAGCACTGTCAGTGCTCCCACCACACAGCCAGCACTGTCAGTGCTCCCCACACACAGCCAGCACTGTCAGTGCTCCCCACACAGCCAGCACTGTCCGTGCTCCCAATACACAGCCAGCACTTTCAGTGCCACCACACAGCCAGCATTGTCAGTGCTCCCACCACACAGCCAGCACTGTCAGTGCTCCCCCACACAGCCAGCACTGTCAGTGCTCCCCCCACACAGCCAGCACTGTCAGTGCCCCCCCCCCCCACACAGCCAGCACTGTCAGTGCTCCCACCACACAGCCAGCACTGTCAGTGCCCCCCCCACACAGCCAGCACTGTCAGTGCTCCCCCACACAGCCAGCACTGTCAGTGCTCCCCCACACAGCCAGCACTGTCAGTGCTCCCCCCACACAGCCAGCAATGTCAGTGCTCCCCCCACACAGCCAGCACTGTCAGTGCTCCCACCGCACAGCCAGCACTGTCAGTGCTCCCACCACACAGCCAGCACTGTCAGTGCCCCCCCCCACACAGCCAGCACTGTCAGTGCTCCCACCACACAGCCAGCACTGTCAGTGCCCCCCCCCACACAGCCAGCACTGTCAGTGCTCCCACCACACAGCCAGCACTGTCAGTGCCCCCCACCCCCATTCAGCCAGCACTGTCAGTGCTCCCCCACACAGCCAGCACTGTCAGTGCTCCCACCACACAGCCAGCACTGTCAGTGCTCCCGCCACACAGCCAGCACTGTCAGTGCTCCCACCACACAGCCAGCACTATCAGTGCTCCCACCACACAGCCAGCACTGTCAGTGCTCCCCCCACACAGCCAGCACTGTCAGTGCTCCCCCACAAGCCAGCACTGTCAGTGCTCCCCCCCACACAGCCAGCACTGTCAGTGCTCCCCCCACACAGCCAGCATTGTCAGTGCTCCCCCACACAGCCAGCACTGCCAGTGCTCCCCCCACACAGCCAGCATTGTCAGTGCTCCCCCCACACAGCCAGCACTGCCAGTGCTCCCCCCACACAGCCAGCATTGTCAGTGCTCCCCCCACACAGCCAGCACTGCCAGTGCTCCCCCCACACAGACAGCACTGTCAGTGCTCCCCACACACCCAAAACTGTCAGTGCTCCCCCCACACAGCCGGCACTGGCAGTGCTCCCCCCACACAGCCGGCACTGGCAGTGCTCCCCCACACAGCCAGCATTGTCAGTGCTCCCCCCACACAGCCAGCACTGTCAGTGCTCCCCACACAGCCAGCACTGTCAGTGCTCCCCCACACAGCCAGAACTGTCAGTGCTCCCCCACACAGCCAGCACTGTCAGTGCTTCCACCACACAGCCAGCACTGTCAGTGCTCCCACCACACAGCCAGCACTGTCAGTGCTCCCCACACAGCCAGCATTGTCAGTGCTCCCACCACACAGCCAGCACTGTCAGTGCTCCACCCACACAGACAGCACTGTCAGTGCTCCTCCCACACAGCCAGCATTGTCAGTGCTCCCCCCACACAGCCAGCACTGTCAGTGCTCCCACCACACAGCCAGCACTGTCAGTGCCCCCCCCCCCCACACACAGCCAGCACTGTCGGTGCTCCCACTACACAGCCAGCACTGTCAGTGCTCCCACCACACAGCCAGCACTGTCAGTGCTCCCACAACACAGCCAGCACTGACAGTGCTCCCCCACACAGCCAGCACTGTCAGTGCTCCCACCACACAGCCAGCACTGTCAGTGCTCCCACCACACAGCCAGCACTGTCAGTGCTCCCACCACACAGACAGCACTGTCAGTGCTCCCACCACACAGCCAGCACTGTCAGTGCTCCACCCCATACAGCCAGCACTGTCAGTGCTCCCACCACACAGCCAGCACTGTCAGTGCTCCCACCACACAGACAGCACTGTCAGTGCTCCCCCACACAGCCAGCACTGTCAGTGCTCCCCCCACACAGCCAGCACTGTCAGTGCTCCCCCCACACAGCCAGCACTGTCAGTGCTCCCCCCACACAGCCAGCACTGTCAGTGCTCCCCCACACAGCCGGCACTGGCAGTGCTCCCCCACACAGCCAGCACTGTCAGTGCTCCCCCACACAGCCGGCACTGTCTGTGCTCCCCCACACAGCCAGCACTGTCAGTGCTCCCCCACACAGCCAGCACTGTCAGTGCTCACCCCACACAGCCAGCACTGTCAGTGCTCCCTCCACACAGCCAGCACTGTCAGTGCTCCTCCCACACAGCCAGCATTGTCAGTGCTCCCCCCACACAGCCAGCACTGTCAGTGCTCCCACCACACAGCCAGCACTGTCAGTGCTCCACCCCATACAGCCAGCACTGTCAGTGCTCCCCCCACACAGCCAGCACTGTCAGTGCTCCCCCACACAGCCAGCACTGTCAGTGCTCCCACCACACAGCCAGCACTGTCAGTGCTCCCCCACACAGCCAGCACTGTCAGTGCTCCCCCCACACAGCCAGCACTGTCAGTGCTCCCCCGCACATCCAGCACTGTCAGTGCTCCCACCACACAGCCAGCACTGTCAGTGCTCACCACACACCCAGCACTGTCAGTGCTCCCACCACACAGCCAGCACTGTCAGTGCTCCCCACACACCCAGCACTGTCAGTGCTGCCCCCACACAGCCTGCACTGTCAGTGCTCCCCACACAGCCAGCACTGTCCGTGCTCCCACCACACAGCCAGCACTGTCAGTGCCCCCCCACACAGCCAGCACTGTCAGTGCTCCCCCACACAGCCAGCACTGTCAGTGCTCCCCCCACACAGCCGGCACTGTCTGTGCTCCCCACACAGCCAGCACTGTCAGTGCTCCCCCACACAGCCGGCACTGTCTGTGCTCCCCCACACAGCCAGCACTGTCAGTGCTCCCACCACACAGCCGGCACTGTCAGTGCTCCCCACACAGCCGGCACTGGCAGTGCTCCCCCCACACAGCCAGCACCGTCAGTGCTCCCCCACACAGCCAGAACTGTCAGTGCTCCCACCACACAGCCAGCACTGCCAGTGCTCCCACACACAGCCAGCACTGCCAGTGCTCCCACCACACAGCCAGCAGTGTCAGTGCTCCCACCACACAGCCAGCACTGTCAGTGCTCCCCCCACACAGCCAGCACTGTCAGTGCTCCCACCACACAGCCAGCACTGTCAGTGCTCCCACCACACAGCCAGCGCTGCCAGTGCTCCCACCACACAGCCAGCAGTGTCAGTGCTCCCACCACACAGCCAGCACTGTCAGTGCTCCCCCCACACAGCCAGCACTGTCAGTGCTCCCCCACACAGCCAGCACTGTCAGAGCTCCCCCACACAGCCAGCACTGTCAGTGCTCCCCCACACAGCCAGCACTGTCAGTGCTCCCCCACACAGCCAGCACTGTCCGTGCTCCCAACACACAGCCAGCACTGTCAGTGCTACCACCACACACCCAGCACTGTCAGTGCTCCCCCCACACAGACAGCACTGTCAGTGCTCCCCACACACCCAGCACTGTCAGTGCTCCCCCCACACAGCCAGCACTGTCAGTGCTCCCACCACACAGCCAGCACTGTCAGTGCTCACACCACACAGCCAGCACTGACAGTGCTCCCCCCACACAGACAGCACTGTCAGTGCTCCCCCCACACAGCCAGCACTGTCAGTGCTCCCACCCACACAGCCGGCACTGTCTGTGCTCCCGCCACACAGCCGGCACTGTCTGTGCTCCCCCCACACAGCCAGCACTGTCAGTGCTCCCCCACACAGCCAGAACTGTCAGTGCTCCCCACACAGCCAGCACTGTCAGTGCTCCCCACACAGCCAGCACTGTCAGTGCTCCCACCACACAGCCAGCACTGTCAGTGCTCCCCCCACACAGCCAGCACTGTCTGTGCTCCCCCCACACAGCCAGCACTGCCAGTGCTCCCCCCACACAGCCAGCACTGTCAGTGCTCCCCCACACAGCCAGCACTGTCAGTGCTCCCCCCACACAGCCAGCACTGTCAGTGCTCCCACCGCACAGCCAGCACTGCCAGTGCTCCCACCACACAGCCAGCACTGTCAGTGCTCCCCACGCAGCCAGCACTGTCAGTGCTCCCCCCACACAGCCAGCACTGTCAGTGCTCCCCACACAGCCAGCACTGTCAGTGCTCCCCCCACACAGCCAGCACTGTCAGTGCTTCCCCCACACAGCCAGCACTGCCAGTGCTCCCCCACACAGCCAGCACTGTCAGTGCTTCCCCCCACACAGCCAGCACTGTCAGTGCTCCCACCACACAGCCAGCACTGTCAGTGCTCCCCACACAGCCAGCACTGTCAGTGCTCCCCCCACACAGCCAGCACTGTCAGTGCTCCCCACACAGCCAGCACTGTCAGTGCTCCACCCCATACAGCCAGCACTGTCAGTGCTCCCACCACACAGCCAGCACTGTCAGTGCTCCCACCACACAGACAGCACTGTCAGTGCTCCCCCACACAGCCAGCACTGTCAGTGCTCCCCCCACACAGCCAGCACTGTCAGTGCTCCCCCCACACAGCCAGCACTGTCAGTGCTCCCCCCACACAGCCAGCACTGTCAGTGCTCCCCCACACAGCCGGCACTGGCAGTGCTCCCCCACACAGCCAGCACTGTCAGTGCTCCCCCACACAGCCGGCACTGTCTGTGCTCCCCCACACAGCCAGCACTGTCAGTGCTCCCCCACACAGCCAGCACTGTCAGTGCTCACCCCACACAGCCAGCACTGTCAGTGCTCCCTCCACACAGCCAGCACTGTCAGTGCTCCCCCACACAGCCAGCACTGTCTGTGCTCCCCCACACAGCCAGCACTGTCAGTGCTCACCCCACACAGCCAGCACTGTCAGTGCTCCCTCCACACAGCCAGCACTGTCAGTGCTCCTCCCACACAGCCAGCATTGTCAGTGCTCCCCCCACACAGCCAGCACTGTCAGTGCTCCCACCACACAGCCAGCACTGTCAGTGCTCCACCCCATACAGCCAGCACTGTCAGTGCTCCCCCCACACAGCCAGCACTGTCAGTGCTCCCCCACACAGCCAGCACTGTCAGTGCTCCCACCACACAGCCAGCACTGTCAGTGCTCCCCCACACAGCCAGCACTGTCAGTGCTCCCCCCACACAGCCAGCACTGTCAGTGCTCCCCCGCACATCCAGCACTGTCAGTGCTCCCACCACACAGCCAGCACTGTCAGTGCTCACCACACACCCAGCACTGTCAGTGCTCCCACCACACAGCCAGCACTGTCAGTGCTCCCCACACACCCAGCACTGTCAGTGCTGCCCCCACACAGCCTGCACTGTCAGTGCTCCCCACACAGCCAGCACTGTCCGTGCTCCCACCACACAGCCAGCACTGTCAGTGCCCCCCCACACAGCCAGCACTGTCAGTGCTCCCCCACACAGCCAGCACTGTCAGTGCTCCCACCACACAGCCAGCACTGCCAGTGCTCCCACACACAGCCAGCACTGCCAGTGCTCCCACCACACAGCCAGCAGTGTCAGTGCTCCCACCACACAGCCAGCACTGTCAGTGCTCCCCCCACACAGCCAGCACTGTCAGTGCTCCCACCACACAGCCAGCACTGTCAGTGCTCCCACCACACAGCCAGCGCTGCCAGTGCTCCCACCACACAGCCAGCAGTGTCAGTGCTCCCACCACACAGCCAGCACTGTCAGTGCTCCCCCCACACAGCCAGCACTGTCAGTGCTCCCCCACACAGCCAGCACTGTCAGAGCTCCCCCACACAGCCAGCACTGTCAGTGCTCCCCCACACAGCCAGCACTGTCAGAGCTCCCCCACACAGCCAGCACTGTCAGAGCTCCCACAACACAGCCAGCACTGTCAGTGCTCCCCCACACAGCCAGCACTGTCCGTGCTCCCAACACACAGCCAGCACTGTCAGTGCTACCACCACACACCCAGCACTGTCAGTGCTCCCCCCACACAGACAGCACTGTCAGTGCTCCCCACACACCCAGCACTGTCAGTGCTCCCCCCACACAGCCAGCACTGTCAGTGCTCCCACCACACAGCCAGCACTGTCAGTGCTCACACCACACAGCCAGCACTGACAGTGCTCCCCCCACACAGACAGCACTGTCAGTGCTCCCCCCACACAGCCAGCACTGTCAGTGCTCCCACCCACACAGCCGGCACTGTCTGTGCTCCCCCCACACAGCCGGCACTGTCTGTGCTCCCCCCACACAGCCAGCACTGTCAGTGCTCCCCCACACAGCCAGAACTGTCAGTGCTCCCCCCACACAGCCAGCACTGTCAGTGCTCCACCACACAGCCAGCACTGTCAGTGCTCCCCCCACACAGCCAGCACTGTCAGTGCTCCCACCGCACAGCCAGCACTGCCAGTGCTCCCACCACACAGCCAGCACTGTCAGTGCTCCCCACGCAGCCAGCACTGTCAGTGCTCCCCCCACACAGCCAGCACTGTCAGTGCTCCCCACACAGCCAGCACTGTCAGTGCTCCCCCCACACAGCCAGCACTGTCAGTGCTTCCCCCACACAGCCAGCACTGCCAGTGCTCCCCCACACAGCCAGCACTGTCAGTGCTTCCCCCCACACAGCCAGCACTGTCAGTGCTCCCACCACACAGCCAGCACTGTCAGTGCTCCCCACACAGCCAGCACTGTCAGTGCTCCCCCCACACAGCCAGCACTGTCAGTGCTCCCCACACAGCCAGCACTGTCAGTGCTCCCCCCACACAGCCAACACTGTCAGTGCTTCCACCACACAGCCAGCCCTGTCAGTGCTCCCCCACACAGCCAGCACTGTCAGTGCTCCCCCCACACAGCCAGCACTGTCAGTGCTCCCACCACACAGTCAGCACTGTCAGTGCTCCCCCCACACAGTCAGCACTGTCAGTGCTCCCCCCACACAGCCAGCACTGTCAGTGCTCCCCCACACAGTCACCACTGTCAGTGCTCGTCCACACAGCCAGCACTGTCAGTGCTCCCCCCACACAGCCAGCACTGTCAGTGCTCCCACCACACAGCCAGCACTGTCAGTGCTCCCCCACACAGCCAGCACTGTCAGTGCTCCCACCACACAGTCAGCACTGTCAGTGCTCCCCCCACACAGCCAGCACTGCCAGTGCTCCCCCACACAGCCAGCACTGTCAGTGCTCACACCACACAGCCAGCACTGTCAGTGCTCCCCCCACACAGCCAGCACTGTCAGTGCTCCCCCACATAGCCAGCACTGTCAGTGCTCTCCCCACACAGCCAGCACTGTCAGTGCTCCCACCACACAGCCAGCACTGTCAGTGCTCCCCCACACAGCCAGCACTGTCAGTGCTCCCACCACACAGCCAGCACTGTCAGTGCTCCCCCACACAGCCAGCACTGTCAGTGCTCCCCCCACACAGCCAGCACTGTCTGTGCTCCACCCACACAGCCAGCACTGTCAGTGCACCCCCGCACAGCCAGCACTGTCAGTGCTCCCCCACACAGCCAGCCCTGTCAGTGCTCCCCCCACACAGCCAGCACTGTCAGTGCTCCCCCACACTGCCAGCACTGTCAGTGCTCCCACCACACATCCAGCACTGTCAGTGCTCCCACCACACAGCCAGCACTGTCAGTGCTCCCACCACACAGCCAGCACTGTCAGTGCTCCCACTACACAGCCAGCACTGTCAGTGCTCCCCCCACACAGCCAGCACTGTCAGTGCTCCCCCACATAGCCAGCACTGTCAGTGCTCTCCCCACACAGCCAGCACTGTCAGTGCTCCCACCACACAGCCAGCACTGTCAGTGCTCCCCCACACAGCCAGCACTGTCAGTGCTCCCACCACACAGCCAGCACTGTCAGTGCTCCCCCACACAGCCAGCACTGTCAGTGCTCCCCCCACACAGCTAGCACTGTCTGAGCTCCACCCACACAGCCAGCACTGTCAGTGCTCCCCCACACAGCCAGCCCTGTCAGTGCTCCCCCCACACAGCCAGCCCTGTCAGTGCTCCCCAACACAGCCAGCACTGTCAGTGCTCCCCGCACAGCCAGCACTGTCAGTGCTCCCCCGCACAGCCAGCACTGTCAGTGCTCCACCCACACAGCCAGCACTGTCAGTGCTCCCCCCACACAGCCAGCACTGTCAGTGCTCCCCCCACACAGCCAGCACTGTCAGTGCTCCCCCACACTGCCAGCACTGTCAGTGCTCCCACCACACAGCCAGCACTGTCAGTGCTCCCACCACACAGCCAGCACTGTCAGTGCTCCCACCACACAGCCAGCACTGTCAGTGCTCCCACTACACAGCCAGCACTGTCAGTGCTCCCCCACACAGCCAGCACTGTCAGTGCTCCCCCCACACAGCCAGCACTGTCTGAGCTCCACCCACACAGCCAGCACTGTCAGTGCACCCCCGCACAGCCAGCACTGTCAGTGCTCCCCCACACAGCCAGCCCTGTCAGTGCTCCCCCCATACAGCCAGCCCTGTCAGTGCTCCCCCGCACAGCCAGCACTGTCAGTGCTCCCCCGCACAGCCAGCACTCTGAGTGCTCCCCAACACAGCCAGCACTGTCAGTGCTCCCCCACACAGCCAGCACTGTCAGTGCTCCCACCACACAGCCAGCACTGTCAGTGCGCCCCCCCCACAGCCAGCACTGTCAGTGCTCCCATCACACAGCCAGCACTGTCAGTGCTCCCCATACACAGCCAGCCCTGTCAGTGCACCCCCGCACAGCCAGCACTCTGAGTGCTCCCCAACACAGCCAGCACTGTCAGTGCTCCCCCACACAGCCAGCACTGTCAGTGCTCCCCCGCACAGCCAGCACTCTGAGTGCTCCCCAACACAGCCAGCACTGTCAGTGCTCCCCCGCACAGCCAGCACTCTGAGTGCTCCCCAACACAGCCAGCACTGTCAGTGCTCCCCCCACACAGACAGCACTGTCAGTGCTCCCCCACACAGACAGCACTGTCAGTGCTCCCCCACACAGCCAGCACTGTCAGTGCTCCCCATACACAGCCAGCCCTGTCAGTGCACCCCCCACACAGCCAGCACTGTCAGTGCTCCCACCACACAGCCAGCACTGTCAGTTCTCCCCACACACAGCCAGCACTGTCAGTGCTCCCACCACACAGCCAGCACTGTCAGTGCTCCCCCCACACAGCCAGCACTGTCAGTGCTCCGCCACACATCCAGCACTGTCAGTGCTCCCCCACACAGCCAGCACTGTCAGTGCTCCCACCACACAGCCAGCACTGTCAGTGCTCCCCCCACACAGCCAGCACTGTCAGTGCTCCCCCCACACAGCCAGCACTGTCAGTGCTCCGCCACACATCCAGCACTGTCAGTGCTCCCCCACACAGCCAGCACTGTCAGTGCTCCCCCCACACAGCCAGCACTGTCAGTGCTCCCCCCACACAGCCAGCACTGCCAGTGCTCCCACCACACAGCCAGCACTGTCAGTGCTCCCCCACACAGCCAGCACTGTCAGTGCTCCCACCACACAGACAGCACTGTCAGTGCTCCCACCACACAGCCAGCACTGTCAGTGCTCCCCCACACAGCCAGCACTGTCGGTTCTTCCCCCACACAGCCAGCACTGTCAGTGCTCCCCCACACAGCCAGCACTGTCAGTGCTCCCCCATACAGCCAGCACTGTCAGTGCTCCCACACACAGCCAGCACTGTCAGTGCTCCCACCACACAGCCAGCACTGTCAGTGCTCCCCCTCACAGCCAGCACTGCCAGTGCTCCCCCCACACAGCCAGCACTGTCAGTGCTCCCCCCACACAGCCAGCACTGTCAGTGCTCCCCCACACAGCCAGCACTGTCAGTGCTCCCACCACACAGCCAGCACTGTCAGTGCTCCCCCACACAGCCAGCACTGTCAGTGCTCCCCCACACAGCCAGCACTGCCAGTGCTCCCCCACACAGCCAGCACTGTCAGTGCTCCCCCACACAGCCAGCACTGTCAGTGCTCCCCCACACAGCCAGCACTGTCAGTGCTACCCCACACAGCCAGCACTGTCAGTGCTCCCCACACAGCCAGCACTGTCAGTGCTCCCCCCACACAGCCAGCACTTTCAGTGCTTCCACCACACAGCCAGCACTGTCAGTGCTCCCCCACACAGCCAGCACTGTCAGTGCTTCCACCACACAGCCAGCACTGCCAGTGCTCCCCCACACAGCCTGCACTGTCAGTGCTCCCCCCACACAGCCAGCACTGTCAGTGCTCCCCCCACACAGCCAGCACTGTCAGTGCTCCCACCACACAGACAGCACTGTCAGTGCTCCCACCACACAGCCAGCACTGCCAGTGCTCCCCACACAGCCAGCACTGTCAGTGCTCCCCCCACACAGCCAGCACTGTCAGTGCGCCCCCCCCCACAGCCAGCACTGTCAGTGCTCCCCCACACAGCCAGCACTGTCAGTGCTCCCCATACACAGCCAGCCCTGTCAGTGCTCCCCCCACACAGCCAGCACTGTCAGTGCTCCCACCACACAGCCAGCACTGTCAGTGCTCCCCCCCACACAGCCAGCACTGTCAGTGCTCCCCCGCACAGCCAGCACTGTCAGTGCTCCCCACACAGCCAGCACTGTCAGTGCTCCCCCACACACAGCCAGCACTGTCAGTGCTCCCTCACACACAGCCAGCACTGTCAGTGCTCCCCACACAGCCAGCACTGTCAGTGCTCCCCCACACAGCCAGCACTGTCAGTGCTCCCCCCACACAGCCAGCACTGTCAGTGCTCCCACCACACAGCCAGCACTGTCTGTGCTCCCCCCACACAGCCAGCACTGTCAGTGCTCCCCCCACACAGCCAGCACTGTCAGTGCTCCCCCCACACAGCCAGCACTGCCAGTGCTCCCACCACACAGACAGCACTGTCAGTGCTCCCACCACACAGCCAGCACTGTCAGTGCTCCCCCCACACAGCCAGCACTGCCAGTGCTCCCCCACACAGCCAGCACTGTCAGTGCTCCCCCACACAGCCAGCACTGTCAGTGCTCCCCCCACACAGCCAGCACTGTCAGTGCTCCCCCACACAGCCAGCACTGTCAGTGCTCCCCCCACACAGCCAGCACTGTCAGTGCTCCTCACACAGCCAGCACTGTCAGTGCTTCCACCACACAGCCAGCACTTTCAGTGCTTCCATCACACAGCCAGCACTGTCAGTGCTCCCCCACACAGCCAGCACTGTCAGTGCTTCCACCACACAGCCAGCACTGTCAGTGCTCCCCCACACAGCCTGCACTGTCAGTGCTCCCCCACACAGCCAGCACTGTCAGTGCTCCCCCCACACAGCCAGCACTGTCAGTGCTCCCACCACACAGCCAGCACTGTCAGTGCTCCCACCACACAGCCAGCACTGTCAGTGCTCCCCCACACAGCCAGCACTGTCAGTGCTCCCCCACACAGCCAGCACTGCCAGTGCTCCCCACACAGCCAGCACTGTCAGTGCTCCCCCACACAGCCAGCACTGTCAGTGCTCCCCACACAGCCAGCACTGTCAGTGCTCCCCCCACACAGCCAGCACTGTCAGTGCTTCCACCACACAGCCAGCACTGTCAGTGCTCCCCCCACACAGCCAGCACTGTCAGTGCTCCCCCACACTGCCAGCACTGTCAGTGCTCCCACCACACAGCCAGCACTGTCAGTGCTTCCACCACACAGCCAGCACTGTCAGTGCTCCCACCACACAGCCAGCACTGTCAGTGCTCCCACTACACAGCCAGCACTGTCAGTGCTCCCCCACACAGCCAGCACTGTCAGTGCTCCCACCACACAGCCAGCACTGTCAGTGCTCCCCCCACACAGCCAGCACTGTCAGTGCTCCCCCACACAGCCAGCACTGTCAGTGCTCCGCCACACATCCAGCACTGTCAGTGCTCCCCCACACAGCCAGCACTGTCAGTGCTCCCGCCACACAGCCAGCACTGTCAGTGCTCCCCCCACACAGCCAGCACTGCCAGTGGTCCCACTACACCGCCAGCACTGTCAGTGCTCCCCCACACAGCCAGCACTGTCAGTGCTCCCCCCAGACAGCCAGCACTGTCAGTGCTCCCACCACACAGACAGCACTGTCAGTGCTCCCACCACACAGCCAGCACTGTCAGTGCTCCCCCACACAGCCAGCACTGTCGGTGCTCCCCCCACACAGCCAGCACTGTCAGTGCTCCCCCACACAGCCAGCACTGTCAGTGCTCCCCCATACAGCCAGCACTGTCAGTGCTCCCACACACAGCCAGCACTGTCAGTGCTCCCACCACACAGCCAGCACTGTCAGTGCTCCCCCTCACAGCCAGCACTGCCAGTGCTCCCCCCACACAGCCAGCACTGTCAGTGCTCCCCCCACACAGCCAGCACTGTCAGTGCTCCCCCCACACAGCCAGCACTGTCAGTGCTCCCACCACACAGCCAGCACTGTCAGTGCTCCCCCACACAGCCAGCACTGTCAGTGCTCCCCCACACAGCCAGCACTGCCAGTGCTCCCCCACACAGCCAGCACTGTCAGTGCTCCCCCACACAGCCAGCACTGTCAGTGCTCCCCCACACAGCCAGCACTGTCAGTGCTACCCCACACAGCCAGCACTGTCAGTGCTCCCCACACAGCCAGCACTGTCAGTGCTCCCCCCACACAGCCAGCACTTTCAGTGCTTCCACCACACAGCCAGCACTGTCAGTGCTCCCCCACACAGCCAGCACTGTCAGTGCTTCCACCACACAGCCAGCACTGTCAGTGCTCCCCCACACAGCCTGCACTGTCAGTGCTCCCCCACACAGCCAGCACTGTCAGTGCTCCCCCCACACAGCCAGCACTGTCAGTGCTCCCACCACACAGACAGCACTGTCAGTGCTCCCACCACACAGCCAGCACTGCCAGTGCTCCCCACACAGCCAGCACTGTCAGTGCTCCCCCCACACAGCCAGCACTGTCACTTCTTCCACCACACAGCCAGCACTGTCAGTGCTCCCCCACACAGCCAGCACTGTCAGTGCTCCCCCCACACAGCCAGCACTGTCAGTGCTCCCCCCACACAGCCAGCACTGCCAGTGGTCCCACCACACCGCCAGTACTGTCAGTGCTCCCACCACACAGACAGCACTGTCAGTGCTCCCCCACACAGCCAGCACTGTCAGTGCTCCCCCACACAGCCAGCACTGTCGGTGCTCCCCCCACACAGCCAGCACTGTCAGTGCTCCCCACACAGCCAGCACTGTCAGTGCTCCCCCCACACAGCCAGCACTGTCAGTGCTTCCACCACACAGCCAGCACTGTCAGTGCTCCCCCACACAGCCTGCACTGTCAGTGCTCCCCCACACAGCAAGCACTGTCAGTGCTCCCCCCACACAGCCAGCACTGTCAGTGCTTCCACCACACAGCCAGCACTGTCAGTGCTCCCACCACACAGCCAGCCCTGTCAGTGCTCCCCCACACAGTCACCACTGTCAGTGCTCGTCCACACAGCCAGCACTGTCAGTGCTCCCCCCACACAGCCAGCACTGTCTGTGCTCCCACCACACAGCCAGCACTGTCAGTGCTCCCCCCTCCCAGCCAGCACTGCCAGTGCTCCCCCCACACAGCCAGCACTGTCAGTGCTCCCACACACAGCCAGCACTGTCAGTGCTCCCACCACACAGCCAGCACTGTCAGTGCTCCCCCCTAACAGCCAGCACTGCCAGTGCTCCCCCCACACAGCCAGCACTGTCAGTGCTCCCCCACACAGCCAGCACTGTCAGTGCTCCCCGCACACAGCCAGCTCTGTCAGTGCTCCCACCACACAGCCAGCACTGTCAGTGCTCCCCCACACAGCCAGCACTGTCAGTGCTCCCCCACACAGCCAGCACTGCCAGTGCTCCCCCACACAGCCAGCACTGTCAGTGCTCCCCACACAGACAGCACTGTCAGTGCTCCCCCACACAGCCAGCACTGTCAGTGCTCCCCCAACACAGCCAGCACTGTCAGTGCTCCCCACACAGACAGCACTGTCAGTGCTCCCCCCACACAGCCAGCACTTTCAGTGCTTCCACCACACAGCCAGCACTGTCAGTGCTCCCCCACACAGCCAGCACTGTCAGTGCTTCCACCACACAGCCAGCACTGTCAGTGCTCCCCCACACAGCCTGCACTGTCAGTGCTCCCCCCACACAGCCAGCACTGTCAGTGCTCCCCCACACAGCCAGCAATGTCAGTGCTCCCCCCACACAGCCAGCACTGTCAGTGCTTCCACCACACAGCCAGCACTGTCAGTGCTCCCCCACACAGCCTGCACTGTCAGTGCTCCCCCACACAGCAAGCACTGTCAGTGCTCCCCCCACACAGCCAGCACTGTCAGTGCTTCCACCACACAGCCAGCACTGTCAGTGCTCCCACCACACAGCCAGCCCTGTCAGTGCTCCCCCACACAGTCACCACTGTCAGTGCTCGTCCACACAGCCAGCACTGTCAGTGCTCCCCCCACACAGCCAGCACTGTCTGTGCTCCCACCACACAGCCAGCACTGTCAGTGCTCCCCCACACAGCCAGCACTGTCAGTGCTCCCACCACACAGCCAGCACTGTCAGTGCTCCCCCCTCACAGCCAGCACTGCCAGTGCTCCCCCCACACAGCCAGCACTGTCAGTGCTCCCACACACAGACAGCACTGTCAGTGCTCCAACCACACAGCCAGCACTGTCAGTGCTCCCCCCTAACAGCCAGCACTGCCAGTGCTCCCCCCACACAGCCAGCACTGTCAGTGCTCCCCCACACAGCCAGCACTGTCAGTGCTCCCCGCACACAGCCAGCTCTGTCAGTGCTCCCACCACACAGCCAGCACTGTCAGTGCTCCCCCACACAGCCAGCACTGTCAGTGCTCCCCCACACAGCCAGCACTGCCAGTGCTCCCCCACACAGCCAGCACTGTCAGTGCTCCCCACACAGACAGCACTGTCAGTGCTCCCCCCACACAGCCAGCACTGTCAGTGCTCCCCCAACACAGCCAGCACTGTCAGTGCTCCCCACACAGACAGCACTGTCAGTGCTCCCCCCACACAGCCAGCACTTTCAGTGCTTCCACCACACAGCCAGCACTGTCAGTGCTCCCCCACACAGCCAGCACTGTCAGTGCTTCCACCACACAGCCAGCACTGTCAGTGCTCCCCCACACAGCCTGCACTGTCAGTGCTCCCCCCACACAGCCAGCACTGTCAGTGCTCCCCCCGCACAGCCAGCACTGTCAGTGCTCCCACCACACAGACAGCACTGTCAGTGCTCCCACCACACAGCCAGCACTGTCAGTGCTCCCACTACACAGCCAGCACTGTCAGTGCTCCCCCACACAGCCAGCACTGTCAGTGCTCCCACCACACAGCCAGCACTGTCAGTGCTCCCCCCACACAGCCAGCACTGTCAGTGCTCCCCCCACACAGCCAGCACTGTCAGTGCTCCGCCACACATCCAGCACTGTCAGTGCTCCCCCACACAGCCAGCACTGTCAGTGCTCCCGCCACACAGCCAGCACTGTCAGTGCTCCCCCCACACAGCCAGCACTGCCAGTGGTCCCACTACACCGCCAGCACTGTCAGTGCTCCCCCACACAGCCAGCACTGTCAGTGCTCCCCCCAGACAGCCAGCACTGTCAGTGCTCCCACCACACAGACAGCACTGTCAGTGCTCCCACCACACAGCCAGCACTGTCAGTGCTCCCCCACACAGCCAGCACTGTCGGTGCTCCCCCCACACAGCCAGCACTGTCAGTGCTCCCCCACACAGCCAGCACTGTCAGTGCTCCCCCATACAGCCAGCACTGTCAGTGCTCCCACACACAGCCAGCACTGTCAGTGCTCCCACCACACAGCCAGCACTGTCAGTGCTCCCCCTCACAGCCAGCACTGCCAGTGCTCCCCCCACACAGCCAGCACTGTCAGTGCTCCCCCCACACAGCCAGCACTGTCAGTGCTCCCCCCACACAGCCAGCACTGTCAGTGCTCCCACCACACAGCCAGCACTGTCAGTGCTCCCCCACACAGCCAGCACTGTCAGTGCTCCCCCACACAGCCAGCACTGCCAGTGCTCCCCCACACAGCCAGCACTGTCAGTGCTCCCCCACACAGCCAGCACTGTCAGTGCTCCCCCACACAGCCAGCACTGTCAGTGCTACCCCACACAGCCAGCACTGTCAGTGCTCCCCACACAGCCAGCACTGTCAGTGCTCCCCCCACACAGCCAGCACTTTCAGTGCTTCCACCACACAGCCAGCACTGTCAGTGCTCCCCCACACAGCCAGCACTGTCAGTGCTTCCACCACACAGCCAGCACTGTCAGTGCTCCCCCACACAGCCTGCACTGTCAGTGCTCCCCCACACAGCCAGCACTGTCAGTGCTCCCCCACACAGCCAGCACTGTCAGTGCTCCCACCACACAGACAGCACTGTCAGTGCTCCCACCACACAGCCAGCACTGCCAGTGCTCCCCACACAGCCAGCACTGTCAGTGCTCCCCCCACACAGCCAGCACTGTCACTTCTTCCACCACACAGCCAGCACTGTCAGTGCTCCCCCACACAGCCAGCACTGTCAGTGCTCCCCCCACACAGCCAGCACTGTCAGTGCTCCCCCCACACAGCCAGCACTGCCAGTGGTCCCACCACACCGCCAGTACTGTCAGTGCTCCCACCACACAGACAGCACTGTCAGTGCTCCCCCACACAGCCAGCACTGTCAGTGCTCCCCCACACAGCCAGCACTGTCGGTGCTCCCCCCACACAGCCAGCACTGTCAGTGCTCCCCACACAGCCAGCACTGTCAGTGCTCCCCCCACACAGCCAGCACTGTCAGTGCTTCCACCACACAGCCAGCACTGTCAGTGCTCCCCCACACAGCCTGCACTGTCAGTGCTCCCCCACACAGCAAGCACTGTCAGTGCTCCCCCCACACAGCCAGCACTGTCAGTGCTTCCACCACACAGCCAGCACTGTCAGTGCTCCCACCACACAGCCAGCCCTGTCAGTGCTCCCCCACACAGTCACCACTGTCAGTGCTCGTCCACACAGCCAGCACTGTCAGTGCTCCCCCCACACAGCCAGCACTGTCTGTGCTCCCACCACACAGCCAGCACTGTCAGTGCTCCCCCCTCACAGCCAGCACTGCCAGTGCTCCCCCCACACAGCCAGCACTGTCAGTGCTCCCACACACAGCCAGCACTGTCAGTGCTCCCACCACACAGCCAGCACTGTCAGTGCTCCCCCCTAACAGCCAGCACTGCCAGTGCTCCCCCCACACAGCCAGCACTGTCAGTGCTCCCCCACACAGCCAGCACTGTCAGTGCTCCCCGCACACAGCCAGCTCTGTCAGTGCTCCCACCACACAGCCAGCACTGTCAGTGCTCCCCCACACAGCCAGCACTGTCAGTGCTCCCCCACACAGCCAGCACTGCCAGTGCTCCCCCACACAGCCAGCACTGTCAGTGCTCCCCACACAGACAGCACTGTCAGTGCTCCCCCACACAGCCAGCACTGTCAGTGCTCCCCCAACACAGCCAGCACTGTCAGTGCTCCCCACACAGACAGCACTGTCAGTGCTCCCCCCACACAGCCAGCACTTTCAGTGCTTCCACCACACAGCCAGCACTGTCAGTGCTCCCCCACACAGCCAGCACTGTCAGTGCTTCCACCACACAGCCAGCACTGTCAGTGCTCCCCCACACAGCCTGCACTGTCAGTGCTCCCCCCACACAGCCAGCACTGTCAGTGCTCCCCCACACAGCCAGCAATGTCAGTGCTCCCCCCACACAGCCAGCACTGTCAGTGCTTCCACCACACAGCCAGCACTGTCAGTGCTCCCCCACACAGCCTGCACTGTCAGTGCTCCCCCACACAGCAAGCACTGTCAGTGCTCCCCCCACACAGCCAGCACTGTCAGTGCTTCCACCACACAGCCAGCACTGTCAGTGCTCCCACCACACAGCCAGCCCTGTCAGTGCTCCCCCACACAGTCACCACTGTCAGTGCTCGTCCACACAGCCAGCACTGTCAGTGCTCCCCCCACACAGCCAGCACTGTCTGTGCTCCCACCACACAGCCAGCACTGTCAGTGCTCCCCCACACAGCCAGCACTGTCAGTGCTCCCACCACACAGCCAGCACTGTCAGTGCTCCCCCCTCACAGCCAGCACTGCCAGTGCTCCCCCCACACAGCCAGCACTGTCAGTGCTCCCACACACAGACAGCACTGTCAGTGCTCCAACCACACAGCCAGCACTGTCAGTGCTCCCCCCTAACAGCCAGCACTGCCAGTGCTCCCCCCACACAGCCAGCACTGTCAGTGCTCCCCCACACAGCCAGCACTGTCAGTGCTCCCCGCACACAGCCAGCTCTGTCAGTGCTCCCACCACACAGCCAGCACTGTCAGTGCTCCCCCACACAGCCAGCACTGTCAGTGCTCCCCCACACAGCCAGCACTGCCAGTGCTCCCCCACACAGCCAGCACTGTCAGTGCTCCCCACACAGACAGCACTGTCAGTGCTCCCCCACACAGCCAGCACTGTCAGTGCTCCCCCAACACAGCCAGCACTGTCAGTGCTCCCCACACAGACAGCACTGTCAGTGCTCCCCCCACACAGCCAGCACTTTCAGTGCTTCCACCACACAGCCAGCACTGTCAGTGCTCCCCCACACAGCCAGCACTGTCAGTGCTTCCACCACACAGCCAGCACTGTCAGTGCTCCCCCACACAGCCTGCACTGTCAGTGCTCCCCCCACACAGCCAGCACTGTCAGTGCTCCCCCCGCACAGCCAGCACTGTCAGTGCTCCCACCACACAGACAGCACTGTCAGTGCTCCCACCACACAGCCAGCACTGCCAGTGCTCCCCACACAGCCAGCACTGTCAGTGCTCCCCCCACACAGCCAGCACTGTCACTTCTTCCACCACACAGCCAGCACTGTCAGTGCTCCCCCACACAGCCAGCACTGTCAGTGCTCCCCCCACACAGCCAGCACTGTCAGTGCTCCCCCCACACAGCCAGCACTGCCAGTGGTCCCACCACACCGCCAGTACTGTCAGTGCTCCCACCACACAGACAGCACTGTCAGTGCTCCCCCACACAGCCAGCACTGTCAGTGCTCCCACCACACCGCCAGTGCTGTCAGTGCTCCCACCACACAGACAGCACTGTCAGTGCTCCCACACACAGCCAGCACTGTCAGTGCTCCCACAACACAGCCAGCACTGTCAGTGCTCCCCCACACAGCCAGCACTGTCGGTGCTCCCCCCACACAGCCAGCACTGTCAGTGCTCCCCACACAGCCAGCACTGTCATTGCTCCCCCCACACAGCCAGCACTGTCAGTGCTCCCCCCACACAGCCTGCACTGTCAGTGCTCCCCCACACAGCCAGCACTGTCAGTGCTCCCCCCACACAGCCAGCACTGTCAGTGCTCCCCACACAGCCAGCACTGTCAGTGCTTCCACCACACAGCCAGCACTGTCAGTGCTCCCCCACACAGTCAGCAGTGTCAGTGCTTCCACCACACAGCCAGCACTGTCAGTGCTCCCCCACACAGCCAGCACTGTCAGTGCTCCCCCAGAGCCAGCACTGTCAGTGCTCCCCCACACAGCCAGCACTGTCAGTGCTCCCACCACACAGCCAGCACTGTCAGTGCTCCCCCCACACAGCCAGCACTGTCAGTGCTCCCCCCACACAGCCAGCACTGTCAGTGCTCCCCACACAGCCAGCACTGTCAGTGCTTCCACCACACAGCCAGCACTGTCAGTGCTCCCCCACACAGTCAGCAGTGTCAGTGCTTCCACCACACAGCCAGCACTGTCAGTGCTCCCCCACACAGCCAGCACTGTCAGTGCTCCCCCAGAGCCAGCACTGTCAGTGCTCCCCCACACAGCCAGCACTGTCAGTGCTCCCACCACACAGCCAGCACTGTCTGTGCTCCCACCCACACAGCCAGCACTGTCAGTTCTCCACCACACAGCCAGCACTGTCAGTGCTTCCACCACACAGCCAGCACTGTCAGTGCTTCCACCACACAGCCAGCACTGTCAGTGCTCCCCCACACAGCGTGCACTGTCAGTGCTCCCCCCACACAGCCAGCACTGTCAGTGCTCCCCCACACAGCCAGCACTGTCAGTGCTTCCACCACACAGCCAGCACTGTCAGTGCTCCCACCACACAGCCAGCCCTGTCAGTGCTCCCCCACACAGTCACCACTGTCAGTGCTCGTCCACACAGCCAGCACTGTCAGTGCTCCCCCCACACAGCCAGCACTGTCAGTGCTCCCACCACACAGCCAGCACTGTCAGTGCTCCCCCCACACAGCCAGCACTGTCAGTGCTCCCAGCACACAGTCAGCACTGTCAGTGCTCCCCCCACACAGCCAGCACTGTCAGTGCTCCCCCACACAGCCAGCACTGTCAGTGCTCCCCCCACACAGCCAGCACTGTCAGTGCTCCCACCACACATCCAGCACTGTCAGTGCTCCCCCCACACAGCAAGCACTGTCAGTGCTCCCCCACACAGCCAGCACTGTCAGTGCTCCCCCCACACAGCCAGCACTGTCAGTGCTCCCACCACACAGCCAGCACTGTCAGTGCTCCCCCACACAGCCAGCACTGTCAGTGCTCCCCCCACACAGCCAGCACTGTCAGTGCTCCCACCACACAGCCAGCACTGTCAGTGCTCCCCCACACAGCCAGCACTGTCAGTGCTCCCACCACGCAGCCAGCACTGTCAGTGCTCCCCACACAGCCAGCACTGTCAGTGCTCCCCCCACACAGCCAGCACTGTCAGTGCTCCACCCACACAGCCAGCACTGTCAGTGCTCCCCCGCACAGCCAGCACTGTCAGTGCTCCCCCACACAGCCAGCCCTGTCAGTGCTCCCCACACAGACAGCACTGTCAGTGCTCCCCCCACACAGCCAGCACTGTCAGTGCTCCCCCGCACAGCCAGCAACGCTAGTGCTCCACCCACACAGCCAGCACTGTCAGTGCTCCCTCCACACAGCCAGCACTGTCTGTGCTCCCCCCACACAGCCAGCACTGCCAGTGCTCTCCCACACAGCCAGCACTGTCAGTGCTCCCCCCACACAGCCAGCACTGTCAGTGCTCCCCCGCACAGCCAGCAACGCTAGTGCTCCACCCACACAGCCAGCACTGTCAGTGCTCCCCCCACACAGCCAGCACTGCCAGTGCTCCCCCCACAAAGCCAGCACTGTCAGTGCTCCCTCCACACAGCCAGCACTGCCAGTGCTCCCACCACACAGCCAGCACTGCCAGTGCTCCCCCCACACAACCAGCACTGACAGTGCTCCCCCGCACAGCCAGCATTGTCAGTGCTCCCCCGCACAGCCAGCATTGTCAGTGCTCCCACCACACAGCCAGCACTGTTAGTGCTCCCACCACACAGCCAGCACTGTCAGTGCTCTCCCCACACAGCCAGCACTGTCAGTGCTCCCCCACACAGCCAGCACTGTCAGTGCTCCCCCACACAGGCAGTACTGTCAGTGCTCCCCCACACAGCCAGCACTGTCAGTGCTCCCCCCACACAGCCAGCACTGTCAGTGCTCCCCACACAGCCAGTACTGTCAGTGCTCCCCCACACAGCCAGCACTGTCAGTGCTCTCACCACACAGCCAGCACTGTCAGTGCTCCCACCATACAGCCAGCACTGTTAGTGCTCCCACCACACAGCCAGCACTGTCAGTGCTCCCCCCACACAGCCAGCACTGTCAGTGCTCCCCCACACAGCCAGCACTGTCAGTGCTCCCCCACACAGGCAGTACTGTCAGTGCTCCCCCACACAGCCAGCACTGTCAGTGCTCCCCCACACAGCCAGTACTGTCAGTGCTCCCCCACACAGCCAGCACTGTCAGTGCTCTCACCACACAGCCAGCACTGTCAGTGCTCCCACCATACAGCCAGCGCTGTCAGTGCTCCCCCACACAGCCAGCACTGTCAGTGCTCCCCCATACAGCCAGCACTGTCAGTGCTCCCCCCACACAGCCAGCACTGCCAGTGCTCCCCGCACACAGACAGCACTGTCAGTGCTCCCACCAAACAGCCAGCACTGTCAGTGCTCCCCCCACACAGCCAGCACTGTCAGTGCTCCCCCAACACAGCCAGCACTGTCAGTGCCCCCACCCCACACAGCCAGCACTGTCAGTGCTCCCCCACACAGCCAGCACTGTCAGTGCTCCCCCCATACAGCCAGCACTGTCAGTGCTCCCCCCATACAGCCAGCACTGTCAGTGCTCCCCCCATACAGCCAGCACTGTCAGTGCTCCCCCACACAGCCAGCACTGTCAGTGCACCCCCACACAGCCAGCACTGTCAGTGCTCCCACCAAACAGCCAGCACTGTCAGTGCTCCCACCACACCGCCAGCACTGTCAGTGCTCCCCCCACACAGCCAGCACTGTCAGTGCTCCCCCACACAGCCAGCACTGTCAGTGCTCCCCCCATACAGCCAGCACTGTCAGTGCTCCCCCCATACAGCCAGCACTGTCAGTGCTCCCCCACACAGCCAGCACTGTCAGTGCTCCCACCACACAGCCAGCACTGTCAGTGTTCCCCGCACACAGACAGCACTGTCAGTGCTCCCGCACACAGCCAGCACTGTCAGTGCTCCCCCATACAGCCAGCACTGTCAGTGCTCCCCCCACACAGCTAGCACTGTCAGTGCTCCCCCACACAGCCAGCACTGTCAGTGCTCCCCCACAGAGCCAGCACTGTCAGTGCTCCCACCACACAACCAGCACTGTCAGTGCTCCCACCACACGGCCAGCACTGTCAGTGCTCCCACCACACAGCCAGCACTGTCTGTGCTCCCCCCACACAGCCAGCACTGTCAGTGCTTCCCCACACAGCCAGCACTGTCAGTGCTCCCACCACACAGCCAGCACTGTCAGTCCTCCCCCCACACTGCCAGCACTGGCAGTGCTCCCCCCACACAGCCAGCACTGTCAGTGCTCTCCCCACACAGCCAGCACTGTCAGTGCTCACCCACACAGCCAGCACTGTCAGTGCACTTCCCCCCCCCCCTCAGCCAGCACTGTCAGTGCTCCCACCACACAGCCAGCACTGTCAGTGCTCCCACCACACAGCCAGCGCTGTCAGTGCTCCCACCACACAGCCAGCATTGTCAGTGCTCCCACCACACAGCCAGCACTGTCAGTGCTCCACCCACACAGCCAGCACTGTCAGTGCTCCCCCCACAAAGCCAGCACTGTCAGTGCTCCCACCACACAGCCAGCACTGCCAGTGCTCTCCCACACAGCCAGCACTGTCAGTGCTCCCCCGCACAGCCAGCACTGTCAGTGCTCCCACCACACAGCCAGCACTGACAGTGCTCTCCCACACAGCCAGCACTGTCAGGGCTCCCCCGCACAGCCAGCATTGTCAGTGCTCCCACCACACAGCCAGCACTGCCAGTGCTCCCACCACACAGCCAGCACTGTTAGTGCTCCCACCACACAGCCAGCACTGTCAGTGCTCCAACCACACACAGCCAGCACTTTCAGTGCTCCCACCACACAGCCAGCACTGTCAGGGACCCCCCACACAGCCAGCACTGTCAGTGCTCCCCCACACAGCCAGCACTGTCAGTGCTCCCACCACACAGCCAGCACTGTCAGTGCTCCCCCCACACAGCCAGCACTGTCAGTGCTCCCACCACACAGCCAGCACTGTCAGTGCTCCCCCCCCACACAGCCAGCACTGTCAGTGCTCCCACCACACAGCCAGCACTGTCAGTGCTCCCCCACACAGCCAGCACTGTCAGTGCTCCCACCACGCAGCCAGCACTGTCAGTGCTCCCCACACAGCCAGCACTGTCAGTGCTCCCCCCACACAGCCAGCACTGTCAGTGCTCCACCCACACAGCCAGCACTGTCAGTGCTCCCCCGCACAGCCAGCACTGTCAGTGCTCCCCCACACAGCCAGCCCTGTCAGTGCTCCCCACACAGACAGCACTGTCAGTGCTCCCCCCACACAGCCAGCACTGTCAGTGCTCCCCCGCACAGCCAGCAACGCTAGTGCTCCACCCACACAGCCAGCACTGTCAGTGCTCCCTCCACACAGCCAGCACTGTCTGTGCTCCCCCCACACAGCCAGCACTGCCAGTGCTCTCCCACACAGCCAGCACTGTCAGTGCTCCCCCCACACAGCCAGCACTGTCAGTGCTCCCCCGCACAGCCAGCAACGCTAGTGCTCCACCCACACAGCCAGCACTGTCAGTGCTCCCCCCACACAGCCAGCACTGCCAGTGCTCCCCCCACAAAGCCAGCACTGTCAGTGCTCCCTCCACACAGCCAGCACTGCCAGTGCTCCCACCACACAGCCAGCACTGCCAGTGCTCCCCCCACACAACCAGCACTGACAGTGCTCCCCCGCACAGCCAGCATTGTCAGTGCTCCCCCGCACAGCCAGCATTGTCAGTGCTCCCACCACACAGCCAGCACTGTTAGTGCTCCCACCACACAGCCAGCACTGTCAGTGCTCTCCCCACACAGCCAGCACTGTCAGTGCTCCCCCACACAGCCAGCACTGTCAGTGCTCCCCCACACAGGCAGTACTGTCAGTGCTCCCCCACACAGCCAGCACTGTCAGTGCTCCCCCCACACAGCCAGCACTGTCAGTGCTCCCCACACAGCCAGTACTGTCAGTGCTCCCCCACACAGCCAGCACTGTCAGTGCTCTCACCACACAGCCAGCACTGTCAGTGCTCCCACCATACAGCCAGCACTGTTAGTGCTCCCACCACACAGCCAGCACTGTCAGTGCTCCCCCCACACAGCCAGCACTGTCAGTGCTCCCACCACACAGCCAGCACTGTCAGTGCTCCCACCACACAGCCAGCACTGTCAGTGCTCCCAACACTCAGCCAGCACTGTCAGTGCTCCCCCACACAGGCAGTACTGTCAGTGCTCCCCCACACAGCCAGCACTGTCAGTGCTCCCCCACACAGCCAGTACTGTCAGTGCTCCCCCACACAGCCAGCACTGTCAGTGCTCTCACCACACAGCCAGCACTGTCAGTGCTCCCACCATACAGCCAGCGCTGTCAGTGCTCCCCCACACAGCCAGCACTGTCAGTGCTCCCCCATACAGCCAGCACTGTCAGTGCTCCCCCCACACAGCCAGCACTGCCAGTGCTCCCCGCACACAGACAGCACTGTCAGTGCTCCCACCAAACAGCCAGCACTGTCAGTGCTCCCCCCACACAGCCAGCACTGTCAGTGCTCCCCCAACACAGCCAGCACTGTCAGTGCCCCCACCCCACACAGCCAGCACTGTCAGTGCTCCCCCACACAGCCAGCACTGTCAGTGCTCCCCCCATACAGCCAGCACTGTCAGTGCTCCCCCCATACAGCCAGCACTGTCAGTGCTCCCCCCATACAGCCAGCACTGTCAGTGCTCCCCCACACAGCCAGCACTGTCAGTGCACCCCCACACAGCCAGCACTGTCAGTGCTCCCACCAAACAGCCAGCACTGTCAGTGCTCCCACCACACCGCCAGCACTGTCAGTGCTCCCCCCACACAGCCAGCACTGTCAGTGCTCCCCCACACAGCCAGCACTGTCAGTGCTCCCCCCATACAGCCAGCACTGTCAGTGCTCCCCCCATACAGCCAGCACTGTCAGTGCTCCCCCACACAGCCAGCACTGTCAGTGCTCCCACCACACAGCCAGCACTGTCAGTGTTCCCCGCACACAGACAGCACTGTCAGTGCTCCCGCACACAGCCAGCACTGTCAGTGCTCCCCCATACAGCCAGCACTGTCAGTGCTCCCCCCACACAGCTAGCACTGTCAGTGCTCCCCCACACAGCCAGCACTGTCAGTGCTCCCCCACAGAGCCAGCACTGTCAGTGCTCCCACCACACAACCAGCACTGTCAGTGCTCCCACCACACGGCCAGCACTGTCAGTGCTCCCACCACACAGCCAGCACTGTCTGTGCTCCCCCCACACAGCCAGCACTGTCAGTGCTTCCCCACACAGCCAGCACTGTCAGTGCTCCCACCACACAGCCAGCACTGTCAGTCCTCCCCCCACACTGCCAGCACTGGCAGTGCTCCCCCCACACAGCCAGCACTGTCAGTGCTCTCCCCACACAGCCAGCACTGTCAGTGCTCACCCACACAGCCAGCACTGTCAGTGCACTTCCCCCCCCCTCAGCCAGCACTGTCAGTGCTCCCACCACACAGCCAGCACTGTCAGTGCTCCCACCACACAGCCAGCGCTGTCAGTGCTCCCACCACACAGCCAGCATTGTCAGTGCTCCCACCACACAGCCAGCACTGTCAGTGCTCCACCCACACAGCCAGCACTGTCAGTGCTCCCCCCACAAAGCCAGCACTGTCAGTGCTCCCACCACACAGCCAGCACTGCCAGTGCTCTCCCACACAGCCAGCACTGTCAGTGCTCCCCCGCACAGCCAGCACTGTCAGTGCTCCCACCACACAGCCAGCACTGACAGTGCTCTCCCACACAGCCAGCACTGTCAGGGCTCCCCCGCACAGCCAGCATTGTCAGTGCTCCCACCACACAGCCAGCACTGCCAGTGCTCCCACCACACAGCCAGCACTGTTAGTGCTCCCACCACACAGCCAGCACTGTCAGTGCTCCAACCACACACAGCCAGCACTTTCAGTGCTCCCACCACACAGCCAGCACTGTCAGGGACCCCCCACACAGCCAGCACTGTCAGTGCTCCCCCACACAGCCAGCACTGTCAGTGCTCCCACCACACAGCCAGCACTGTCAGTGCTCCCCCCACACAGCCAGCACTGTCAGTGCTCCCACCACACAGCCAGCACTGTCAGTGCTCCCCCCCCACACAGCCAGCACTGTCAGTGCTCCCCCGCACAGCCAGCACTGTCAGTGCTCCCCACACACAGCCAGCACTGTCAGTGCACCCCCACACAACCAGCACTGTCAGTGCTCCCCACACACAGCCAGCACTGTCAGTGCTCCCCCCACACAGCCAGCACTGTCCGTGCTCCCAACACACAGCCAGCACTGTCTGTGCTCCCCCACACAGCCAGCACTGTCAGTGCTCCCCCACACAGCCAGCACTGTCAGTGCTCCCCACACAGCCAGAACTGTCAGTGCTCCCACCACACAGCCAGCACTGTCAGTGCTCCCCCACACAGCCAGCACTGTCAGTGCTCCCCCCACACAGTCAGCACTGCCAGTGCTCCCCCACACAGCTAGCACTGTCAGTGCTTCCACCACACAGCCAGCACTGTCAGTGCTCCCCCACACAGCCTGCACTGTCAGTGCTCCCCCCACACAGTCAGCACTGTCAGTGCTTCCACCACACAGCCAGCACTGTCAGTGCACCCCCACACAGCCAGCACTGTCAGTGCTTCCACCACACAGCCAGCACTGTCAGTGCTCCCACCACACAGCCAGCCCTGTCAGTGCTCCCACCACACAGCCAGCACTGCCAGTTCTCCACCCACAGCCAGCACTGCCAGTGCTCTCCCTCAGAGCTAGCACTGTCAGTGCTCCCCCACAGACCCAGCACTGTCAGTGCTCCCACCACACAACCAGCACTGTCAGTGCTCCCACCACACGGCCAGCACTGTCAGTGCTCCCACCACACAGCCAGCACTGTCTGTGCTCCCCCCACACAGCCAGCACTGTCAGTGCTTCCCCACACAGCCAGCACTGTCGGTGCTCCCCCCCCATACAGCCAGCACTGTCAGTGCTCCCCACACAGCCAGCACTGTCAGTGCTCCCACCACACAGCCAGCACTGTCAGTCCTCCCCCCACACTGCCAGCACTGGCAGTGCTCCCCCACACAGCCAGCGCTGTCAGTGCTCCCCCCACACAGCCAGCACTGTCAGTGCTCTCCCCACACAGCCAGCACTGTCAGTGCTCACCCACACAGCCAGCACTGTCAGTGCACTTCCCCCCCCCTCAGCCAGCACTGTCAGTGCTCCCACCACACAGCCAGCACTGTCAGTGCTCCCACCACACAGCCAGCGCTGTCAGTGCTCCCACCACACAGCCAGCATTGTCAGTGCTCCCACCACACAGCCAGCACTGTCAGTGCTCCACCCACACAGCCAGCACTGTCAGTGCTCCCCCCACAAAGCCAGCACTGCCAGTGCTCCCACCACACAGCCAGCACTGCCAGTGCTCTCCCACACAGCCAGCACTGTCAGTGCTCCCCCGCACAGCCAGCACTGTCAGTGCTCCCACCACACAGCCAGCACTGACAGTGCTCTCCCACACAGCCAGCACTGTCAGGGCTCCCCCGCACAGCCAGCATTGTCAGTGCTCCCACCACACAGCCAGCACTGCCAGTGCTCCCACCACACAGCCAGCACTGTTAGTGCTCCCACCACACAGCCAGCACTGTCAGTGCTCCAACCACACATCCAGCACTTTCAGTGCTCCCACCACACAGCCAGCACTGTCAGGGACCCCCCACACAGCCAGCACTGTCAGTGCTCCCCCACACAGCCAGCACTGTCAGTGCTCCCACCACACAGCCAGCACTGTCAGTGCTCCCCCCACACAGCCAGCACTGTCAGTGCTCCCACCACACAGCCAGCACTGTCAGTGCTCCCCCCCCACACAGCCAGCACTGTCAGTGCTCCCCCGCACAGCCAGCACTGTCCGTGCTCCCAACACACAGCCAGCACTGTCAGTGCTCCCCCCACACAGCCAGCACTGTCAGTGCTCCCCCACACAGCCAGCACTGTCAGTGCTCCCCCACACAGCCAGCACTGTCAGTGCTCCCCACAGCCAGCACTGTCAGTGCTCCCACCACACAGCCAGCACTGTCAGTGCTCCCCCCACACAGCCAGCACTGTCCGTGCTCCCAACACACAGCCAGCACTGTCTGTGCTCCCCCACACAGCCAGCACTGTCAGTGCTCCCCCACACAGCCAGCACTGTCAGTGCTCTCCCCACACAGCCAGAAATGTCAGTGCTCCCCCACACAGTCAGCACTGCCAGTGCTCCCCCCACACAGCTAGCACTGTCAGTGCTCCCCCACACAGCCAGCACTATCAGTGCTCCACCACACAGCCAGCACTGTCAGTGCTCCCCCCACACAGCCAGCACTGTCAGTGCTCACCCACACAGCCAGCACTGTCAGTGCTCCCCCCACACAGTCAGCACTGTCAGTGCTTCCACCACACAGCCAGCACTGTCAGTGCTTCCACCACACAGCCAGCATTGTCAGTGCTCCCACCACACAGCCAGCACTGTCAGTGCTCCACCCACACAGCCAGCACTGTCAGTGCTCCCCCCACAAAGCCAGCACTGCCAGTGCTCCCACCACACAGCCAGCACTGCCAGTGCTCTCCCACACAGCCAGCACTGTCAGTGCTCCCCCGCACAGCCAGCACTGTCAGTGCTCCCACCACACAGCCAGCACTGACAGTGCTCTCCCACACAGCCAGCACTGTCAGGGCTCCCCCGCACAGCCAGCATTGTCAGTGCTCCCACCACACAGCCAGCACTGCCAGTGCTCCCACCACACAGCCAGCACTGTTAGTGCTCCCACCACACAGCCAGCACTGTCAGTGCTCCAACCACACATCCAGCACTTTCAGTGCTCCCACCACACAGCCAGCACTGTCAGGGACCCCCCACACAGCCAGCACTGTCAGTGCTCCCCCACACAGCCAGCACTGTCAGTGCTCCCACCACACAGCCAGCACTGTCAGTGCTCCCCCCACACAGCCAGCACTGTCAGTGCTCCCACCACACAGCCAGCACTGTCAGTGCTCCCCCCCCACACAGCCAGCACTGTCAGTGCTCCCCCGCACAGCCAGCACTGTCCGTGCTCCCAACACACAGCCAGCACTGTCAGTGCTCCCCCCACACAGCCAGCACTGTCAGTGCTCCCCCACACAGCCAGCACTGTCAGTGCTCCCCCACACAGCCAGCACTGTCAGTGCTCCCCACAGCCAGCACTGTCAGTGCTCCCACCACACAGCCAGCACTGTCAGTGCTCCCCCCACACAGCCAGCACTGTCCGTGCTCCCAACACACAGCCAGCACTGTCTGTGCTCCCCCACACAGCCAGCACTGTCAGTGCTCCCCCACACAGCCAGCACTGTCAGTGCTCTCCCCACACAGCCAGAAATGTCAGTGCTCCCCCACACAGTCAGCACTGCCAGTGCTCCCCCCACACAGCTAGCACTGTCAGTGCTCCCCCACACAGCCAGCACTATCAGTGCTCCACCACACAGCCAGCACTGTCAGTGCTCCCCCCACACAGCCAGCACTGTCAGTGCTCACCCACACAGCCAGCACTGTCAGTGCTCCCCCACACAGTCAGCACTGTCAGTGCTTCCACCACACAGCCAGCACTGTCAGTGCTTCCACCACACAGCCAGCACTGTCAGTGCTCCCCCCACACAGCCAGCACTGTCAGTGCTTCCACCACACAGCCAGCACTGTCAGTGCTCCCACCACACAGCCAGCCCTGTCAGTGCTCCCACCACACAGCCAGCACTGCCAGTTCTCCACCCACAGCCAGCACTGCCAGTGCTCTCCCTCAGAGCTAGCACTGTCAGTGCTCCCCCACAGAGCCAGCACTGTCAGTGCTCCCACCACACAACCAGCACTGTCAGTGCTCCCACCACACGGCCAGCACTGTCAGTGCTCCCACCACACAGCCAGCACTGTCTGTGCTCCCCCCACACAGCCAGCACTGTCAGTGCTTCCCCACACAGCCAGCACTGTCAGTGCTTCCCCACACAGCCAGCATTGTCAGTTCACCCCCACACAGCCAGCACTGTCGGTGCTCCCCCCCCATACAGCCAGCACTGTCAGTGCTCCCCACACAGCCAGCACTGTCAGTGCTCCCACCACACAGCCAGCACTGTCAGTCCTCCCCCCACACTGCCAGCACTGGCAGTGCTCCCCCACACAGCCAGCGCTGTCAGTGCTCCCCCCACACAGCCAGCACTGTCAGTGCTCTCCCCACACAGCCAGCACTGTCAGTGCTCCCCCACACAGCCAGCACTGTCAGTGCACTTCCCCCCCCCCTCAGCCAGCACTGTCAGTGCTCCCCCACACAGCCAGCACTGTCGGTGCTCCCCCCACACAGCCAGCACTGTCAGTGCTCCCCACACAGCCAGCACTGTCATTGCTCCCCCCACACAGCCAGCACTGTCAGTGCTCCCTCCACACAGCCAGCACTGTCAGTGCTCCCCACACAGCCAGCACTGTCAGTGCTCCCCCCACACAGCCTGCACTGTCAGTGCTCCCCCCACACAGCCAGCACTGTCAGTGCTCCCCCCACACAGCCAGCACTGTCAGTGCTCCCCACACAGCCAGCACTGTCAGTGCTTCCACCACACAGCCAGCACTGTCAGTGCTCCCTCCACACAGCCAGCACTGTCAGTGCTCCCCCCACACAGCCTGCACTGTCAGTGCTCCCACCACACAGCCAGCACTGTCAGTGCTCCCCACACAGCCAGCACTGTCAGTGCTTCCACCACACAGCCAGCACTGTCAGTGCTCCCCCACACAGTCAGCACTGTCAGTGCTTCCACCACACAGCCAGCACTGTCAGTGCTTCCACCACACAGCCAGCACTGTCAGTGCTCCCCCCACACAGCCAGCACTGTCAGTGCTTCCACCACGCAGCCAGCACTGTCAGTGCTCCCACCACACAGCCAGCCCTGTCAGTGCTCCCCCACACAGTCACCACTGTCAGTGCTCGTCCACACAGCCAGCACTGTCAGTGCTCCCCCCACACAGCCAGCACTGTCAGTGCTCCCACCACACAGCCAGCACTGTCAGTGCTCCCCCCACACAGCCAGCACTGTCAGTGCTCCCAGCACACAGTCAGCACTGTCAGTGCTCCCCCCACACAGCCAGCACTGTCAGTGCTCCCCCACACAGCCAGCACTGTCAGTGCTCCCACCACACAGCCAGCACTGTCAGTGCTCCCCCCACACAGCCAGCACTGTCAGTGCTCCCACCACACAGCCAGCACTGTCAGTGCTCCCCCCACACAGCAAGCACTGTCAGTGCTCCCCCACACAGCCAGCACTGTCAGTGCTCCCCCCACACAGCCAGCACTGTCAGTGCTCCCACCACACAGCCAGCACTGTCAGTGCTCCCCCACACAGCCAGCACTGTCAGTGCTCCCACCATGCAGCCAGCACTGTCAGTGCTCCCCACACAGCCAGCACTGTCAGTGCTCCCCCCACACAGCCAGCACTGTCAGTGCTCCACCCACACAGCCAGCACTGTCAGTGCTCCCCCGCACAGCCAGCACTGTCAGTGCTCCCCCACACAGCCAGCCCTGTCAGTGCTCCCCCCACACAGCCAGCACTGTCAGTGCTCCCCCACACAGCCAGCACTGTCAGTGCTCCCCCGCACAGCCAGCACTGTCAGTGCTCCCCAACACAGCCAGCACTGTCAGTGCTCTCCCCACACAGCCAGCACTGTCAGTGCACCCCCACACAGCCAGCACTGTCAGTGCTCCACCCACACAGCCAGCACTGTCAGTGCTCCCCCGCACAGCCAGCACTGTCAGTGCTCCCACCACACAGCCAGCACTGTCAGTGCTCCCCCACACAGCCAGCACTGACAGTGCTCCCCCCACACAGTCAGCACTGTCAGTGCTCCCACCCACACAGCCAGCACTGTCAGTGCTCCCCCACACAGCCAGCACTGTCAGTGCTCCCACCACACAACCAGCACTGTCAGTGCTCGCAACACTCAGCCAGCACTGTCAGTGCTCCCCCACACAGCCAGCACTGTCAGTGCTCCCACCACACAGCCAGCACTGTCAGTGCTCCCCCCACGCAGCCAGCACTGTCAGTGCTCCCCCACACAGCCAGCACTGTCAGTGCTCCCCCACACAGCCAGCACTGTCAGTGCTCCCCCACACAGCCAGCACTGTCAGTGCTCCCCCGACACAGCCAGCACTGTCAGTGCTCCCCCACACAGCCAGCACTGTCAGTGCTCCCCCACACAGCCAGCACTGTCAGTGCTCCCCCCACACAGCCAGCACTGTCAGTGCTCCCCCATACAGCCAGCAGTGTCAGTGCTCCCCCATACAGCCAGCACTGTCAGTGCTCCCCCCACACAACCAGCAGTGTCAGTGCTCCCCCATACAGCCAGCACTGTCAGTGCTCCCCCCACACAGCCAGCACTGTCAGTGCTCCCCCCACACAGCCAGCACTGTCAGTGTTCCCCTACACAGCCAACACTGTCAGTGCTCCCCCCACACAGCCAGCACTGTCAGTGCTCCCCCACACAGCCAGCACTGTCAGTGCTCCCCCACACAGCCAGCACTGTCAGTGCTCCCCCACACAGCCAACACTGTCAGTGCTCCCCCCACACAGCCAGCACTGTCAGTGCTCCCCCACACAGCCAGCACTGTCAGTGCTCCCCCATACAGCCAGCACTGTCAGTGCTCCCACCACACAGCCAGCATTGTCAGTGCTCCCACCACACAGCCAGCACTGTCAGTGCTCCACCCACACAGCCAGCACTGTCAGTGCTCCCCCCACAAAGCCAGCACTGTCAGTGCTCCCACCACACAGCCAGCACTGCCAGTGCTCTCCCACACAGCCAGCACTGTCAGTGCTCCCCCGCACAGCCAGCACTGTCAGTGCTCCCACCACACAGCCAGCACTGACAGTGCTCTCCCACACAGCCAGCACTGTCAGGGCTCCCCCGCACAGCCAGCATTGTCAGTGCTCCCACCACACAGCCAGCACTGCCAGTGCTCCCACCACACAGCCAGCACTGTTAGTGCTCCCACCACACAGCCAGCACTGTCAGTGCTCCAACCACACACAGCCAGCACTTTCAGTGCTCCCACCACACAGCCAGCACTGTCAGGGACCCCCCACACAGCCAGCACTGTCAGTGCTCCCCCACACAGCTAGCACTGTCAGTGCTCCCACCACACAGCCAGCACTGTCAGTGCTCCCCCCACACAGCCAGCACTGTCAGTGCTCCCACCACACAGCCAGCACTGTCAGTGCTCCCCCCCCACACAGCCAGCACTGTCAGTGCTCCCCCGCACAGCCAGCACTGTCCGTGCTCCCAACACACAGCCAGCACTGTCAGTGCTCCCCCCACACAGCCAGCACTGTCCGTGCTCCCAACACACAGCCAGCACTGTCTGTGCTCCCCCACACAGCCAGCACTGTCAGTGCTGCCCCACACAGCTAGCACTGTCAGTGCTCCCACCACACAGCCAGCACTGTCAGTGCTCCCCCCACACAGCCAGCACTGTCAGTGCTCCGCCACACATCCAGCACTGTCAGTGCTCCCCCACACAGCCAGCACTGTCAGTGCTCCCCCATACAGTCAGCACTGTCAGTGCTCCCACCACACAGCCAGCACTGTCAGTGCTCCCACCACACAGCCAGCACTGTCAGAGCTCCCACCACACAGCCAGCACTGTCAGTGCTCCCACCACACAGTCAGCACTGCCAGTGCTCCCCCACACAGCCAGCACTGTCAGTGCTCCCCCATACAGCCAGCACTGTCAGTGCTCCCCCACACAGCCAGCACTGTCAGTGCTCCCCCCACACAGTCAGCACTGTCAGTGCTTCCACCACACAGCCAGCACTGTCAGTGCTCCCCCACACAGCCTGCACTGTCAGTGCTCCCCCCACACAGTCAGCACTGTCAGTGCTTCCACCACACAGCCAGCACTGTCAGTGCTCCCACCACACAGCCAGCCCTGTCAGTGCTCCCCCCACACAGCCAGCACTGTCAGTGCACCCCCACACAGGCAGCACTGTCAGTGCTTCCACCACACAGCCAGCACTGTCAGTGCTCCCACCACACAGCCAGCCCTGTCAGTGCTCCCACCACACAGCCAGCACTGCCAGTTCTCCACCCACAGCCAGCACTGCCAGTGCTCTCCCTCAGAGCTAGCACTGTCAGTGCTCCCCCACAGAGCCAGCACTGTCAGTGCTCCCACCACACAACCAGCACTGTCAGTGCTCCCACCACACGGCCAGCACTGTCAGTGCTCCCACCACACAGCCAGCACTGTCTGTGCTCCCCCCACACAGCCAGCACTGTCAGTGCTTCCCCACACATCCAGCACTGTCGGTGCTCCCCCCCCATACAGCCAGCACTGTCAGTGCTCCCCACACAGCCAGCACTGTCAGTGCTCCCACCACACAGCCAGCACTGTCAGTCCTCCCCTCACACTGCCAGCACTGGCAGTGCTCCCCCACACAGCCAGCGCTGTCAGTGCTCCCCCCACACAGCCAGCACTGTCAGTGCTCTCCCCACACAGCCAGCACTGTCAGTGCTCACCCACACAGCCAGCACTGTCAGTGCACTTCCCCCCCCCCCCCTCAGCCAGCACTGTCAGTGCTCCCACCACACAGCCAGCACTGTCAGTGCTCCCACCACACAGCCAGCGCTGTCAGTGCTCCCACCACACAGCCAGCATTGTCAGTGCTCCCACCACACAGCCAGCACTGTCAGTGCTCCCACCACACTGCCAGCATTGTCAGTGCTCCCACCACACAGCCAGCATTGTCAGTGCTCCCACCACACAGCCAGCACTGTCAGTGCTCCCAACACAGCCAGCACTGTCAGTGCTGCCCTCACACAGCCAGCACTTTCAGTGCTCCCCCCACACAGCCCGCACTGCCAGTGCTCCCACCACACAGCCAGCACTGTCAGTGCTCCCCCCCACACAGCCAGCACTGTCAGTGCTCCCACCACAAAGCCAGCACTGTCAGTGCTCCCAGCACACAGCCAGCGCTGTCAGTGCACCCCCACACAGCCAGCACTGTCAGTGCTCCCTCCACACAGCAAGCACTGTCAGTGCTCCCCCACACAGCCAGCACTTTCAGTGCTCCCCCCACACAGCCAGCACTGTCAGTGCTCCCACACACAGCCAGCACTGTCAGTGCTCCCCCACACAGCCCGCACTGTCAGTGCTCCCACCACACAGCCAGCACTGTCAGTGCTCCCCCACAAAGCCAGCACTGTCAGTGCTCCCCCCACACAGCCAGCACTCTCAGTGCTCCCCCCACACAGCCAGCACTGTCAGTGCTCCCCCACACAGCCAGCACTCTCAGTGCTCCCCCCACACAGCCAGCACTGTCAGTGCTCCCACCACACAGCCAGCAATGTCAGTGCTCCCACCACACAGCCAGCACAGTCAGCGCTCCCCCACACAGGCAGCACTGTCAGTGCTCCCCCCACACAGCCAGGACTGTCAGTGCTCCCCACACAGGCAGCACTGTCAGTGCTCCCCCTACACAGCCAGCACCGTCAGTGCACTTCCACCCCCCCCACAGCCAGCACTGTCAGTGCTCCCCCCACACAGCCAGCACTGTCAGTGCTCCCACCACACAGCCAGCACTGTCAGTGCTCCCACCACACAGCCAGCACTGTCAGTGCTCCCCCACACAGCCAGCACTGTCAGTGCTCCCCCACACAGCCAGCATTGTCAGTGCTCCCCCACACAGCCAGCACTGGCAGTGCTCCCACCCACACAGCCAGCACTGTCAGTGCTCCCAACACACAGCCAGCACTGTCAGTGCTCCCCCACACAGCCAGCACTGTCAGTGCTCCCACCACACAGCCAGCACTGTCAGTGCTCTCCCCACACAGCCAGCACTGTCAGTGCTCACCCACACAGCCAGCACTGTCAGTGCACTCCCCCCCTCAGCCAGCACTGTCAGTGCTCCCACCACACAGCCAGCACTGTCAGTGCTCCCACCACACAGCCAGCGCTGTCAGTGCTCCCACCACACAGCCAGCACTGTCAGTGCTCCCACCACACAGCGAGCACTGTCAGTGCTCCCCCCACACAGCCAGCACTGTCAGTGCTCCCCCACACAGCCAGCACTGTCAGTGCTCCCCCACACAGCCAGCACTATCAGTGCTCCCACCACACAGCCAGCACTGTCAGTGCTCCCCCACACAGACAGCACTGTCAGTGCTCCCCCCACACTGCCAGCACTGTCAGTGCTCCCAGCACTGTCAGTGCTCCCATCACACCGCCAGCACTGTCAGTGCTCCCCCCACACAGCCAGCACTGTCAGTGCTCCCACCACACAGCCAGCACTGTCAGTGCTCTCCCCACACAGCCAGCACTGTCAGTGCTCACCCACACAGCCAGCACTGTCAGTGCACTCCCCCCCCTCAGCCAGCACTGTCAGTGCTCCCACCACACAGCCAGCACTGTCAGTGCTCCCACCACACAGCCAGCGCTGTCAGTGCTCCCACCACACAGCCAGCACTGTCAGTGCTCCCACCACACAGCGAGCACTGTCAGTGCTCCCCCCACACAGCCAGCACTGTCAGTGCTCCCCCACACAGCCAGCACTGTCAGTGCTCCCCCACACAGCCAGCACTATCAGTGCTCCCACCACACAGCCAGCACTGTCAGTGCTCCCCCACACAGACAGCACTGTCAGTGCTCCCCCCACACTGCCAGCACTGTCAGTGCTCCCAGCACTGTCAGTGCTCCCATCACACCGCCAGCACTGTCAGTGCTCCCCCCACACAGCCAGCACTGTCAGTGCTCCCACCACACAGCCAGCACCGTCAGTGCTCCCCCACACAGCCAGCACTGTCAGTGCCCCCACCCCACACAGCCAGCACTGTCAGTGCTCCCACCACACAGCCAGCACTGCCAGTTCTCCACCCACAGCCAGCACTGCCAGTGCTCTCCCTCAGAGCTAGCACTGTCAGTGCTCCCCCACAGAGCCATCACTGTCAGTGCTCCCACCACACAACCAGCACTGTCAGTGCTCCCACCACACGGCCAGCACTGTCAGTGCTCCCACCACACAGCCAGCACTGTCTGTGCTCCCCCCACACAGCCAGCACTGTCAGTGCTTCCCCACACAGCCAGCACTGTCGGTGCTCCCCCCCCATACAGCCAGCACTGTCAGTGCTCCCCACACAGCCAGCACTGTCAGTGCTCCCACCACACAGCCAGCACTGTCAGTCCTCCCCCCACACTGCCAGCACTGGCAGTGCTCCCCCACACAGCCAGCGCTGTCAGTGCTCCCCCCACACAGCCAGCACTGTCAGTGCTCTCCCCACACAGCCAGCACTGTCAGTGCTCACCCACACAGCCAGCACTGTCAGTGCACTTCCCCCCCCTCAGCCAGCACTGTCAGTGCTCCCACCACACAGCCAGCACTGTCAGTGCTCCCACCACACAGCCAGCGCTGTCAGTGCTCCCACCACACATCCAGCATTGTCAGTGCTCCCACCACACAGCCAGCACTGTCAGTGCTCCCACCACACTGCCAGCATTGTCAGTGCTCCCACCACACAGCCAGCATTGTCAGTGCTCCCACCACACAGCCAGCACTGTCAGTGCTCCCAACACAGCCAGCAATGTCAGTGCTGCCCTCACACAGCCAGCACTTTCAGTGCTCCCCCCACACAGCCCGCACTGCCAGTGCTCCCACCACACAGCCAGCACTGTCAGTGCTCCCCCCCACACAGCCTGCACTGTCAGTGCTCCCACCACAAAGCCAGCACTGTCAGTGCTCCCACCACACAGCCAGCGCTGTCAGTGCACCCCCACACAGCCAGCACTGTCAGTGCTCCCTCCACACAGCCAGCACTGTCAGTGCTCCCCCACACAGCCAGCACTGTCAGTGCTCCCCCACACAGCCAGCACTGTCAGTGCTCCCACACACAGCCAGCACTGTCAGTGCTCCCCCACACAGCCCGCACTGTCAGTGCTCCCACCACACAGCCAGCACTGTCAGTGCTCCCCCACACAGCCCGCACTGTCAGTGCTCCCACCACACAGCCAGCACTGTCAGTGCTCCCCCACACAGCCAGCACTGTCAGTGCTCCCCCACACAGCCAGCACTCTCAGTGCTCCCCCCACACAGCCAGCAATGTCAGTGCTCCCACCACACAGCCAGCACAGTCAGCGCTCCCCCACACTGCCAGCACTGTCAGTGCTCCCCCCACACAGGCAGCACTGTCAGTGCTCCCCCCACACAGCCAGGACTGTCAGTGCTCCCCACACAGGCAGCACTGTCAGTGCTCCCCCTACACAGCCAGCACCGTCAGTGCACTTCCACCCCCCCACAGCCAGCACTGTCAGTGCTCCCCCCACACAGCCAGCACTGTTAGTGCTCCCACCACACAGCCAGCACTGTCAGTGCTCCCACCACACAGCCAGCACTGTCAGTGCTCCCCCACACAGCCAGCACTGTCAGTGCTCCCCCCACACAGCCAGCACTGTCAGTGCTCCCCCCACACAGCCAGCACTGTCAGTGCCCCCCCCCCACACAGCCAGCATTGTCAGTGCTCCCCACACAGCCAGCACTGTCAGTGCTCCCCCACACAGCCAGCACTGCCAGTGCACTTCACCCCCCCTCATCCAGCACTGTCAGTGCTCCCCCACACAGCCAGCACTGCCAGTGCTCCCCCCACACAGCCAGAACTGTCAGTGCTCCCCCACACAGCAAGCACTGTCAGTGCTCCCCCACACAGCCAGCACTCTCAGTGATCCCCCCACACAGCGAGCCCTGTCAGTGCTCCCACCACAGCCAGCACTGTCAGTGCTCCCCCACACAGCCAGCACTGCCAGTGCACTTCACCCCCCCTCAGCCAGCACTCTCAGTGATCCCCCCACACAGCCAGCCCTGTCAGTGCTCCCCCCACAGCCAGCACTGTCAGTGCTCCCCCACACAGCCAGCATTGCCAGTGTTCCCCCACACAGCCAGCACTGTCAGTGCTCCACCCACACAGGCAGAACTGTCAGTGCTCCCCACACACAGCCAGCACTCTCAGTGCCCCCCCCCCCACAGAGCCAGCACTGTCAGTGCTCCCACTACACAGCCAGCACTGTCAGTGCTCCCCCACACAGCCAGGACTGTCAGGGCTCCCCCCCACACAGCCAGCTCTGTCAGTGCTCCCCCACAGCCAGCATTGTCAGTGCTCCCACCACACAGCCAGCACTGCCAGTTCTCCACCCACAGCCAGCAGTGAGAGTGCTCCCCCCACACAGCCAGCACTGTCAGTGCTCCCCCACACAGCCAGCACTGTCAGTGCTCCCACCACACAACCAGCACTGTCAGTGCTCCCACCACGCAGCCAGCACTGTCAGTGCTCCCACCACACAGCCAGCACTGTCAGTGCTCCCACCACGCAGCCGGCACTGTCAGTGCTCCCACCACACAGCCAGCACTGGCAGTGCTCCCCCACACAGCCAGCGATGTCAGTGCTCCCCCACACAGCAAGCACTGTCAGTGCTCCCCCACACAGCCAGCGATGTCAGTGCTCCCCGACACAGCCAGCACTGTCGGTGCTCCCCCCCATACAGCCAGCACTGTCAGTGCTCCCCCACACAGCCAGCACTGTTAGTGCTCCCACCACACAGCCAGCACTGTCAGTCCTCCCCCCACACTGCCAGCACTGGCAGTGCTCCCCCACACAGCCAGCACTGTCAGTGCTCCCACCACACAGCAAGCACTGTCAGTGCTCCCCCACACAGCCAGCACTGGCAGTGCCCTCCCACAGAGCTAGCAGTGTCAGTGCTCCCACCACACAACCAGCACTGTCAGTGCTCCCACCACACAGCCAGCACTGTCAGTGCACCCCCACACAGGCAGCACTGTCCGTGCTCCCAACACACAGCCAGCACTGTCAGTGCTCCCCCACACAGCCAGCACTGTCAGTGCTCCCCCCTCACAGCCAGCACTGTGAGTGCTCCCCACAGCCAGCACTGTCAGTGCTCCCACCACACAGCCAGCACTGTCAGTGCTCCCCCACACAGCCAGCACTGCCAGTGCACTTCCCTCCCCTCAGCCAGCACTGTCAATGCTCCCCCACACAGCCACCACTGTCAGTGCTCCCACCACACAGCCAGCACTGTCAGTGCTCCCCCACACAGCCAGCACTGTCAGTGCTCCCCCACACAGCCAGCACTGTCAGTGCACTTCCCCCCCCCCCTCAGCCAGCACTGTCAGTGCTCCCCACAGCCAGCACTGTCAGTGCTCCCACCACACAGCCAGCACTGTATGTGCTCCCCCACACAGCCAGCACTGTCAGTGCTCCCACCACACATCCAGCACTGTCAGTGCTCCCCACAGCGAGCACTGTCAGTGCTCCCACCACACAGCCAGCACTGTCAGTGCTCCCCCACACAGCCAGCACTGCCAGTGCACTTCCCCCCTCCTCATCCAGCACTGTCAGTGCTCCCCCACACAGCCAGCACTGTCAGTGCTCCCACCACACAGCCAGCACTGTCAGTGCTCCCCCACACAGCCAGCACTGTCAGTGCTCCCCCACACAGCCAGCACTGGCAGTGCTCCCACCACACAGCCAGCACTGTCAGTGCTCCCTCACACAGCCAGCACTGTCAGTGCTCCCCCCACACAGCCAGCCCTGTCAGTGCTCCCCCACACAGACAGCACTGTCAGTGCTCCCCCACACAGCCAGCACTGTCAGTGCTCCACCCACACAGCCAGCACTGTCAGTGCTCCCCACACACAGCCAGCACTGTCAGTGCTCCCACCATTCAGACGGCACTGTCAGTGCTCCCACCACACAGCCAGCACTGTCAGTGCTCCCCCCACACAGCCAGCACTGTCAGTGCTCCCCCCACACAGCCAGCACTGTCAGTGCTCCCCCACACAGCCAGCACTGTCAGTGCTCCCCCCACAGAGCCAGCACTGTCAGTGCTCCCCCACACAGCCAGCACTGTCAGTGCACTTCCCCCCCCTCAGCCAGCACTGTCAGTGCTCCCACCACACAGCCAGCACTGTCAGTGCTCCCCCTCACAGCCAGCACTGTCAGTGCTCCCCCACACAGCCAGCACTGTCAGTGCACCCCCCACACAGCCAGCACTGTCAGTGCTCCCCCACACAGCCAGCACTGTCAGTGCTCCCACCACACAGCCAGCACTGTCAGTGCTCCCCCACACAGCCAGCACTGTCAGTGCTCCCCCCACAGAGCCAGCACTGTCAGTGCTCCCCCACACAGCCAGCACTGTCAGTGCTCCCCCACACAGCCAGCACTGTCAGTGCGACCCCCCACACAGCCAGCACTGTCAGTGCTCCTCCATACAGCCAGCACTGTCTTTGCTGCAACCACACAGCCAGCACTGTCAGTTCTCCCACCACACAGCCAGCACTGTCAGTGCTCCCACCACACAGCCAGCACTGTCAGTGCTCCCCCACACACAGCCAGCAGTGTCAGTGCTCCCCCCACACAGCCAGCACTGTCAGTGCTCCCCCACACAGCCAGCACTGTCAGTGCTCCAACCACACAGCCAGCACTGTCAGTGCTCCCCACACAGCCAGCACTGTCAGTGCTCCCCCCACAGAGCCAGCACTGTCAGTGCTCCCCCACACAGCCAGCACTGTCAGTGCACTTCCCCCCCTCAGCCAGCACTGTCAGTGCTCCCACCACACAGCCAGCACTGTCAGTGCTCCCTCCACACAGCCAGCACTGTCAGTGCTCCCCCACACAGCCAGCACTGTCAGTGCTCCCACCACACAGCCAGCACTGTCAGTGCTCCCCCACACAGCCAGCACTGTCAGTGCTCCCCCACACAGCCAGCACTGTCAGTGCTCCCACCACACAGCCAGCACTGTCAGTGCTCCCCCACACAGCCAGCACTGTCAGTGCGACCCCCCACACAGCCAGCACTGTCAGTGCTCCTCCACACAGCCAGCACTGTCAGTGCTCCAACCACACAGCCAGCACTGTCAGTGCTCCCACCACACAGCCAGCACTGTCAGTGCTCCCACCACACAGCCAGCACTTTCAGTGCTCCCACCCCACACAGCCAGCACTGTCAGTGCTCCCCCACACAGCCAGCCCTGTCTGTGCTCCCCCACACAGCCAGCACTGTCAGTGCTCCCCCCACACAGCCAGCACTGTCAGTGCTCCCCCACACAGCCAGCACTGTCAGTGCTCCCCCACACAGCCAGCACTGTCAGTGCTCCCCCACACAGCCAGCACTGTCAGTGCTCCCCCCACACAGTCAGCACTGTCAGTGCTCCCCCACACAGCCAGCCCTGTCTGTGCTCCCCCACACAGCCAGCACTGTCAGTGCTCCCCCCACACAGCCAGCACTGTCAGTGCTCCCCCCACACAGCCGGCACTGTCAGTGCTCCCCCACACAGCCAGCACTGTCAGTGCTCCCACCACACAGCCAGCACTGTCAGTGCTCCCACCACACAGCAAGACCTGTCAGTGCTCCCACCACACAGCCAGCACTGTCTGTGCTCCCCGCACACAGCCAGCACTGCCAGTGCTCTCCCACACAGCCAGCACTGTCAGTGCTCCCACCACACAGCCAGCACTGTCAGTGCTCCCCACACAGCCAGCACTGTCAGTGCTCCCACCACACAGCCAGCACTGTCAGTGCTCCCACCACACAGCCAGCACTGTCAGTGCTCCCCCAACCCAGCCAGCACTGTCAGTGCTTCCACCACACAGCCAGCACTGTCAGTGCTCCCCACGCAGCCAGCACTGTCAGTGCTCCCACCACGCAGCCAGCACTCTCAGTGCTCCCCCACACAGCCGGCACTGTCAGTGCTCCCACCACACAGCCAGCACTGTCTGTGTTCCCCACGCCCCAGACCCAGCTCCTGATTGGCTGAGAGGTTGTCAGTCAGCGCCAGGAGATACTGATTGGCTGAGAGACTGTCAGTCAGCGGCTGGATCTCCTGGTTGGCTGAGAGACTGTCAGTCAGCGGCTAGAGCTCCTGATTGGCTGAGAGGCTGTCAGTCAGCGGCTAGAGCTCCTGATTGGCTGAGAGGCTGCCAGTCAGCGCCAGGGGATACTGATTGGCTGAGAGACTGTCAGTCAGCGGCTGGATCTCCTGATTGGCTGAGAGACTGTCAGTCAGCGGCTGGATCTCCTGATTGGCTGAGAGACTGTCAGTCAGCGGCTGGAGCTCCTGATTGGCTGAGAGGCTGTCAGTCAGCGGCTGGAGCTCCTGATTGGCTGAGAGACTGTCAGTCAGCGGCTGGAGCTCCTGATTGGCTGAGAGGCTGTCAGTCAGAGGCTGGAGCTCCTGATTGGCTGAGAGACTGTCAGTTAGCGGCTGGAGCTCCTGATTGGCTGAGAGACTGTCAGTCAGCGTTTGGGGCTCCTGATTGGCTGAGAGACTGTCAGTCAGCGGCTTGTGCTCCTGATTGGCTGAGTGGCTGTCAGTCAGCGGCTGGAGCTCCTGATTGGCTGAGAGACTGCCAGTCAGCGGCTGGAGCTCCTGATTGGCTGAGAGAGTGTCAGTCAGCGGCTGGAGCTCCTGATTGGCTGAGAGGCTGTTAGTAGCGGCTGGAGCTCCTGATTAGCTGAGAGGCTGTCAGTCAGCGGCTGGAGCTCCTGATTGGCTGAGCGTCTGTGAGTCAGCGGTTGGAGCTCCTGATTGGCTTAGAGGCTGTCAGTTAGCGGCTGGAGCTCCTGATTGGCTGAGAGACTGTCAGTTAGCGGCTGGAGCTCCTGATTGGCTGAGAGACTGTCAGTCAGCGGTTGGGGCTCCTGATTGGCTGAGACACTGTCAGTCAGCGGCTGGAGCTCCTGATTGGCTGAGAGACTGTCAGTCAGCGGTTGGGGCTCCTGATTGGCTGAGAGACTGTTACTCAGCGGCTGGAGATGCTGATTGGCTGAGAGGCTGTCAGTCAGCGGTTGGGGCTCCTGATTGGCTGAGAGACTGTCAGTCAGCGGCTGGATCTCCTGATTGGCTGAGAGGCTGTCAGTCAACGGCTGGAGCTCCTGATTGGCTGAGAGGCTGCCAGTCAGCGGCTGGAGCTCCTGATTGGCTGAGAGACTGTCAGTCAGCGGTTGGGGCTCCTGAATGGCTGAGAGGCTGCCAGTCAGCGGCTGGAGATCCTGATTGGCTGAGAGGCTGTCAGTCAGCGGTTGGGGCTCCTGATAGGCTGAGAGGCTGTCAGTCAGCGGTTGGAGCTCCTGATTGGCTGAGATGGTTTCATTCAGCGGCTGGAGCTCCTGATTGGCTGAGAGGCTGTTAGTAGCGGCTGGAGCTCCTGATTGGCTGAGAGGCTGTTAGTAGCGGTTGGGGCTCCTGATTGGCTGAGAGACTGTCAGTCAGCGGCTGGAGCTCCTGATTGGCTGAGAGACTGTCAGCCAGCGGCTGGGGCTCCTGATTGGCTGAGAGGCTGTCAGTCAGCGGCTGGAGCTCCTGATTGGCTGAGAGGCTGTCAGTCAGCGTCTGGAGCTCCTGATTGGCTGAGGTGGTTTCAGTCAGCGGCTGGAGCTCCTGATTGGCTGAGAGGTTTTCAGTCCGTTTTATTTTCTCATTAATTTAATAATTGATGTGACCGGATATTTCACCCCGACCTTGATCTGCTCCCTGAACCTGGACTGAGTCACCACATAAATAAATGTGTTTGTGCAGCAATTTAAATCCTGCAGCATAAATCCGACTTGTTGTAAAGTATATTGAGGCTCGGTGAGGTAAACTAATTCACTCAAATCCAAATAGAAAAATGTAATAACAGACACGGTCCAGAGGAGGATGAATGTTCCGGAGATGCTGAAGAGTAAAATCATTGACTTCCTTCTGCTCTCCATCTCTGGGTCGCTGCGATTGTCTCCCTGACTCTGGGCCCTCAGTGCCTTCCGGACCCAACTGCTGAGTAAAATGTGTCTGACTGTCAGAGCGTTGGTCAACAGGATTGAGAAGAACGGCATCAATGGGGTTACAACCTGATCAAACCAGATATACCCACCCCATCCCGGGTCAGTGAGAACGCTGCGCTTTGTGACGCAGCCCCTCTGGACATTGTCGATTATCCCCCCAGGTTCCAATGTAAAGTACCCGGGGATGTTTTTCACACAGAGCAGGAGGCCGCTTGTGGACAGAACCACAGCCGCAGTTTTCCCGGTGCAATATTTACTTTTCAGTTTCTGGCAGCGAATGGCCACAAATCGATCAAAGGAGAAAGTGAGGGTGAACCAGACAGAACAGTCCGTGGCTGCAGTGAGCAGGACAGAGTTAACACTACACACAGGGGTGAGATCCAGGAAATTCCGGGGGAAATAATAAACATTGATCCTGTTCAGTATGGGGTTAGTGATAATAAACAGCAGATCCGCCGTTGCCATGGCCACCAGGTAGCGAGTGGTGCAGGTAGAGAGGCCACACTTCCCCCGACACAGAATCACAATTCCCAGTATATTAACTGTCAGAGAGAGAAAGGAGAGACGCGGGACATTACTGGGTAATGAATCTCCCTGTCTGAACCAGGACACAATTGCAGCATCAATATAATGGACAGTGGGTGGGTGGGGGTGTGGGGAGAGGAGTGGGCACAGAGATTAACATTGCAGAGAGGGGAGTAGGAAATGTAACTCCAGTGTTAAAGGTGGGGAATGGGGGGAAAGTGTGAATTGCAGCCCTGTCAGTTTGATGGCAGTGGGAGGAAAATGTTTATAATTCAGAGACCTTTGGGAGAGGTTACATTTCTCATTTAGTCTGATTTACAGGATTCACTCAGGCCGGCCAGGTTTCCCAAACCGGATACAAACATACCAGAGATTGCCATCCCAGCTCAATTATTGGACCACACCCCGGATTGGACCGTTCCCTGGACTGGATTTCTGATGGGGTTGGACCCCACTCCTGGTTTATTTGAATACTCCACGATCAATGGGAAAAATAAAACAAACGCGGGACCTTCCCACTTCATAACCATGGGAGAAATAGAAATACAGAATGCACAGTGCAAAAGGAGGCCATTCGGCCCATCGACTCTGCACCGGCCCTTGGAAAGAGAAAACCAGTTCAGCCCACCCCATCCCCATAACCCAGTGACCCCATCAAAATCGTTTGGAAACTAAACACAATTTATCTTGGCCAATCCACCTAACCCGCACATCTTTGGACTGTGAGAGGAAACTGGAGCACCCGGAGGGAACCCACGCAGACACGGGTGAGAAAGTGCAGACTCCACACAGACAGTGACCCAAGCCGGGAATCGAACCTGGGACCCTGGAGCTGTGAATCAACTGTGCCAACCACTGTGCTACCGTGCAGCCCAGCCTGTCCAGAATAGAGTCTGTCCAGTCTCCAGAACATCCCGAGGGATCATCCCTCCCAGGTTTAGTCATTCGTAAAGCACCCGTTCCCGGGAATCCCCCATTGCCATGTCTGGAAAATCCCAACATCACTGTTCCCAGGAATCCATCCTCTCACTGTTTGGAAAGAATCCCTGCCAAGCTTTTCTCAGGAGTATTCCCGCTCCGGCATTGGACATTCCCCAGGGTTCACTTGGCCGGAATAGACTCTCTCCAGATTCGGACTCATTGCATTCAACAAAAAAGTAGGAACATTCCAAAACAAGAGCGTTAAGATGGAGGAGAAAGTTCCCAGAATAAAGTAGTGGAAATTAAAGTTACATCCTGCGGGATGCAACATCCTAATTGGACGATGAGATGTTGCTCCTCCAGCTTGCGTTGGGCTTCACTGCATTCTGGCAGCAGGCCAAGGACAGACATGTGGGCCTGAGAGCAAGGTGCTGAGTTAACATGGCCACAACAGGAAGGCTGGGGCCATGCTGTGGGCTGAGTGAAGGTGTTCCACAAAGCAGTCTCCCAGTCTGCGTTTAGTCTCCCCAATGTCGAGGAGACGGTATTGGCAGCAGCGAATACAGGAGAACAAACTGAAGGCACAGAAGTGAAACGCTGCTTCCCCAGAAAGGAGAGTTTGCTGCTGAGAACCGGGACACGGGAGGAGGTAAAGGGACAGTTGTTGCACCGACTGTGATTGCAGGGGAAGGTGCTGGGGGAAGGGAAAGGGGTGTGAGGGGGAAGTGGACAAGGGGGAGGGAGCGGTACCTGAGGAATGCAGACATTGAGGGGGGTGGTTGGAGAGAGGTGAAGATGTGTTTGGTGGTGACATCATGCTGGAGTTGGCAGAAATGGAGGAGGATTTCCCTTTCAATGGGGAGGCTGATGGTGTGGAAAGTGAGGAGGGGAACCCTATCATGTTTCCGGGAGGGAGGGGGCTGTGTGAGGACAGAGGTGTGAGAAGTGAATTGAACACGATTGAGAGCCCTGTTAACAAAGGAAGGTGGTGGGGACGGCCCGGTTAAGGAAAAGACAGACATGCCAGGGGGGCTACTTTCGAAGACGCCAGCATCAGAACAGAGGCGATGGAGGCGGAGACAGTGGGAGAATGAGATGCAGTCTTTACAGGAAGCAGGGTATGAGGATCTGTACACAACCCTCGTGTTGGGGAACGGTGCAGAGGGATTGGACGTCCATTGTGAAGATTAGGCGGTTAGGGCCAGGGAAATGGACGTTGTTTACGACACCAGAGGAATCAGGAAACATAAAATCCCCACGGTGCAGAAGTTGGCCATTCGGCCCATTAAGTCTGTACCAAACCTCTGAAAGAGTACCTCAACCAAGCTCACTCCCCCGCCTATCTCATTAACCCCTGAATCGAACCTACACATCTTTTTGGACACTGCGGAGTAATTTAGCATGGCCAATCCACCTAACCTGCACATCTTTGGGCTATGGGAGGTAACCGGAGACCCGGAGGAAACCCACACAGACAGGGAGAGAAAGTGCAGTCTCCACACAGACAGTCACCCAAGGTGGGAAGTGATCCGGAGACCCTGGTGCTGTGAGGCAGCCGTGCAAACCACTGTGTCACTGTGACACCACTGTCTTTGGGAAGGGGCTGAACAGGGAAAAGCGGATGGAATCAAGATCCGAAGAAATGATCTTGGTGGGACTGGAACAGACCGAAATAATGGGTGCTCTGGGACTTTCCTGTTTGTGGATTTTGGGAAGGAGGTAGAAGCGGGAGGTTGATGCAGGATGTGTGGGGTTGTGGGACTAAGGTGTCCAAGGCTGAGGACAGAAGATATCCAGAGTCAACGAGGTCAGTGAAAGACCTGGAAACAATATCATGATGTTTGGTGGTGTGCTGCTGGTCCAGGGGGAGGTACCAGGCTGTGCCTGAGAGCGGACGGTCAGCCTCTGTGAGGAAGAGGTCAGGACACAAGACAATAATGACACCGCCCTTGTGAGCAGCTTAGATCACCAGGCCAGGGTTGGATATTCGAGAGAGGATTGGAGCAAGTTTAGAGTGAGTCAGGATAGAGTTGGTGAGAGGCACAGGGAAATTGAGACGGTCGATGTCGCACTGACAGATCTCAATGAAAAGATCAAGAGCTGATAGGAGGCCAGAGGGTGGGGTCCAGGTAGAGGGAGATTACTGGAGGCGGATGGATTTCACAACAAATATTCATAAAATAGACAGAAACAGCTGAGACAATATTATCTATTCACTGATCAACATCAGAATAATTACCAAAGAATTGAGAAGCAGAAGTAGGTCTCTGTTATTCTTGAATTTAGAACAGAATATAATCACATCTTCCAGTCACAATGTCAACAGTTGGAAGCATTGAATTAGAAGTCTGAGTTAAAAGAAATCCAGTAACACAGAGTATACTAAATAGTCGGCACATATTCCAAAGTCAACATTCTTCCTGACACATTTCATCCAATTATTTCAATAACTACCAGAAATAATAGATCTGAGTAGTATGATGGATGTTAAACAATTTGATTTTCTAAAGGCCGTCAGTAAGATCCGACATAACAGACTGATGGGTAATCTCAGAGCCAGTGGAGTTAGGGGACACAGCAGCAGGATGGACACATGCTGGCGACACACACAGAAAACAGCGAGAGGAGTTAAAGGGATTTAGGCTGGTTGGTGGAAGGTGGGAAGTGGTGTTCCACAAGGATCAGCACTGGGATCACTCTCCTTCACCATTCCCATCAACAGTATGGGATCGGGAAGCAGAATGATAATTACACAATTTACAGACAGAATCAAATTGAGAGTGATAGTGAATACAGAGGCAGAATACAACTAATTACAGGCACACATTTATCATTAATTATGAATTTGGAAAGTGGGTATTTAGATGGGACATTAATGTCCCGACAGATCAGTGTCCGCTGCTGCATTTTGATCAGAACAATAAGTCCCCCAATCGCTCCTTGGAAAACAAGTGTGTGAATGGACTGGAGGGGTTTCTGGCTTCAGGTGAATAGATTCACAAATCGTGTGAAGCAGAAAGACAGTTTAAAAACACCCATAAAAATTGATCAAACATGTGAGTTCATTTCAGGATGAATAGGAATGAGAAAATATCACAAAACCTAGTGGAATACTGCACTGTTGTGGGTTTTATGAAACATTAGAGTGTGGGTGATACTGTTCCTGTTAGAGTAGATCAATAGAAAACAGAGATAGAGACATTGCACTTCATACAATAAATATCAAACATCTTCAAAACACAGCCAAACTCTTCCTGTTTTCAACCTATTCCAAAGTTAAAACACACAGAGAGAGCTGCACAGAATGGAGCGACCCCTCACCAATAAAATACATCATTTCAAAACAGAACCAACTAATTTCAGTCCAGTTACTGACCCACACACAATAGAATTCTACACGGACAGATAGTCCCAGTAATAGAGAGATAATTGGATCAGATATCCCACTCTGGTGAGAGACCCACAGTCAGTACAATTCTACACTGACAGACATTTCCAGTAATCCTTCTTCACTGCTGTCAGATATTCCACACTGGTGTGGGACCCACAGTCAGTACAATTCTACACTGACAGATACTTCCAGTAATCCTTGTTCACCGCTGTCAGATATTCCACTCTGGTTAGTGATCCACACTCAGTACAATTCCACACTGACAGATACTTCCAGTAATCCTTGTTCACCGCTGTCAGATATTCCACTCTGATAGTGACCCACACTCAGTACAATTCTACACTGACAGATACTTCCAGTAATCCTTGTTCGCCGCTGTCAGATATTCCACTCTGATAGTGACCCACAGTCAGTACAATTCTACACTGACAGACACTTCCAGTAATCCTTGTTCACCGCCGTCAGATATTCCACTCTGATAGTGACCCACAGTCAGTACAATTCCACACTGACAGATACCCACACTCAGTGTGATTTAATTCTTTCTCCTCCTAAACCTCCGTTCAGAGAGATTGCCTTCACTGAGATCCAATCTAACATTATACAAAATTCAACTCAATATAATAACTTCCCCGGTCAGAGATCCAGTGAGTTACAAACAGAGGTTTATTGTGAGTTGATGAAAGGGATTCAAACCATTGACATGCTTGAATACATTTGACAATTATATCGTTGACCAGGTGTCTATTTCACAGTGAGCACGAGATCAGGATCAGATATTTTCAGTCGCAGTTTAAAATCAGAGAGCCGCTCACACACAGATTTACACCAATTCAATGGTGATGGTCACTTACCAGGAACACCAACAATAGCCAGGATTGGGTAGAATACTTTCTCAACCATATCAATTGGACGATGCATTTTCAGTGTGAAGTGATGTGTCCCTTCCTGCGATTGGCAATCTCTCTGTCTAAAACTCTGAGGTTATATATTCTCCAAGCTTTTAATTAATACCCTGTGGAACCACACAAGGGAAATTGAGGTTGTGACATCGTTTAACTTATTTTTCAAGATGTGAACAAACAGATTACGATATTGTGTTCAGTGAAAGAAAATATTATTTTTCTGAGTGAGTGACCTCTTTGCAAACACCGGACGGTGTTGATCACATTGTTCAACTAACATTAACAGAAAGGATGCTGTCCACTCAGACAACATCAGTCCCATCTCTACATCTCAGATTGTTTCAGTGATATCCCTCACTCCACTGTGACCATTCAGTGATTCAGTTCCAATTGTCAGTGTGTTTCTCTGGGTGGGTCCACTGCACTTTGGGGTGTAGCTGCCTCTGTAACTGTGACCATTCAGTGATTCAGTTCCAATTGTCAGTGTGTTTCTCTGGGTGGTTCCAATGCACTCTGGGTTGTAGCTGTCTCTCTAACTGTGACCATTCAGAGATTCAGTTCCAATTGTCAGTGTGTTTCTCTGGGTGGTTCCACTGCTCTCTGGGATGTAGCTGCCTCTGTAACTGTGACCATTCAGTGATTCAGTTCCAATTTTCAGTCTGTTTCTCTGGGTGGTTCCACTGCACTCTGGGGTGTAGTTGTCTCTGTGACGGTGACCATTCAGTGATTCAGTTCCAATTGTCAGTGTTTTTCTCAGGGTGGTTCCACTGCACCCTGGGGTGTAGCTGTCTCTATAACTGTGACCATTCAATGATTCAGTTCCAATTGTCAGTGTGTTTCTCTGGGTGGTTCCACTGCACCCTGGGGTGTAGCTGTCTCTGTAACTGTGACCATTCAGTGATTCAGTTCCAATTGTCAGTGTGTTTCTCTGTGTGGTTCCACTGCACTCTGGAGTGTAGTTGTCTCTGTGACGGTGACCATTCAGTGATTCCGTTCCAATTGTCAGTGTGTTTCTCTGGGTGGTTACACTGCACTCTAGGGTGTAGCTGCCTCTGTAACTGTGACCATTCAGTGATTCAGTTCCAATTGTCAGTGTGTTTCTCTGGGTGGGTCCACTGCACTCTCGGCTGTAGCTGCCTCTGTAACTGTGACCATTCAGTGATTCCGTTCCAATTGTCAGTGTGTTTCTCTGGGTGGTTCTACTGCACTCTGGGATGTAGCTGCCTCTGTAACTGGGACCACTCAGTGATTCAGTTCCAATTGTCAGTGTGTTTCTCTGGGTGGGTCCACTGCACTCTGGGGCGTAGCTGTCTCTATGACTGTGACCATTCAATGATTGAGTTCCAATTGTCAGTGTGTTTCTCTGGGTGGTTCCACTGCACTCTGGGGTGTAGCTGCCTCTGTAACTGTGACCATTCAGTGATTCAGTTCCAATTGTCAGTGTGTTTCTCTGTGTGGTTCCACTGCACTCTGGGATGTAGCTGTCTCTGTAACTGTGACCATTCCTTTATTTTATTTCAGTAGTTTCTGTTTGAGCATAAGTAGAACATTTCAATGTCTCCAAAATCTGGAACTATTTAAAGCGCAAAGTATGTGATCCCAAATCTAAATCTGATTCAGCCCCTCAAACTAAGAAAATATTTAGCATCATTGGAACCTCAGAAAACTCAGAGGCTGCAGCAGCAACAAACTCATCACCTCAGAGAGCAGCATTAAAACATAGTCAGCAGTGAAAACTAGTACCCCGTCTCTAACTGACACCGGCCTCCATCTGATACACCCTTCAACTGGGAGAGAGGCGGGGTGAGATGTGGAGGAAGAGAGAACTGGTGTGTGAGATGTGCTGATAGAAGACAGGGTGAGAGAGAAAGAGGGTGTGAGGAGAGATATTGGGAGAGAAAGAGGGTGGAGAAATAAAGGATAAAACGGGAGAAAGAGGTGGATTGTCTGAGAGAAAGGGAAGCAGAGAGTGGAGAGGGTGAGTGGCTGACGGAGGCAGTTTGGGTGAGAAGGATGGTGTATTAAATACTCACATAATCTTAGACATAAGTACAGGAGAGAGCGACTGAGTGACTGAGGGAGCGGGGGAGGGAACGATAGTGAGGGAAAGTGTGAGAGAGGGAAAGAGAGTGAGAGAAAGTGTGATAGAGGGAAAGAGTGTGAGAGAAAGTGTGAGAGAGGGAAAGAGAGTGAGAGAAAGTGTGATAGAGGGAAAGAGTGTGAGAGAAAGTGTGAGAGAGGGAAAGAGTGTGAGAGAAAGTGTGATAGAGGGAAAGAGTGTGAGAGAAAGTGTGAGAGAGGGAAAGAGTGTGAGAGAAAGTGTGAGAGAGGGAAAGTGTGAGAGAAAGTGTGAGAGACGGAAAGTGTGAGAGAGGGAAAGAGTATGAGAGAAAGTGTGAGAGAGGGAAAGAGTTTAAGACAAAGTGTGAGAGAGTGAAATAGAGTCAGAGACATTGTGAGAGAGGGAAAGAGAGTGAGAAAAAGTGTGAGAGAGGGAAAGAATGTGAGAGAACGTGTGAGAGAGAGAAAGAGTGTGAGAGAAATTGTGAGAGAGGGAAAGAGAGTGAGAGAAATTGTGAGAGAGGGAATGAGAGTGAGAAAAAGTGTGAGAGAGGGAAAGTGTGAGAGAGGGAGAGATTGTGAGAGAAATTGTGAGAGAGAGAAAGAGAGTGAGAGAAATTGTGAGAGAGGGAAAGAGAGTGAGAAAAACTGTGAGAGAGGGAAAGAGAGTGAGAGAAAGTGTGAGAGAGGGAAAGTGTGTGAGAGAAAGTGTGAGAGAGGGATAGAGAGTGAGAGAAAGTGTGAGAGAGGGAAAGAGTGTTAGAGAAATTGTGAGAGAGGGATAGAGAGTGAGAGAAAGTGTGAGAGAGGGACAAAGTGTGAGAGAGAGAAAGAGTGTGAGAGAAAGTGTCATTGAGGGAGTTTTGTGAGAGGGAGGGAGGCATGGAGGGAGAGAGATATAGGGATGGAGAGAGAGCGGGACAGAGTGTGAAAGTGTCTAACGGATATGTGAGAGAGGGAGGGAGGCATGATGCAGAGAGAGAGAGAGGGGGAGAGTGAGAGAGAGGGACATAATGTGAGAGAGGGGTAAGTGTGAGACAAGGGAAATCTGCTAGAGAGAGTGGGAGAGTGGGAGTGAGTATCTATGAAGAAGAAAGTATGTGAGAGGCAGGAATTTGAGAGAGGGAGTGTGAGAGATGGAGGGATTGTGAGAGATGGAGGGTGAGAGAGGGAGAGAGTGTGAGGAAGGGAGAGTGAGTGAGACAGGTAGATTGTGTTAGACAGGGAGAGAGTGTGAGAGAGGGAGAGAGTCTGACAGGAGACAAAGTGGGAGACAGTGGGAGATAGGGAGGGTGACTGAGGTAGAGAATGTGTCAGAGGGAGAGAAAGTGAGGGGGAGAGTGTGAGAGAGGGTGAGAGTGCTCGAGAGGGAGGGAGTACAAAAGAGAGAATGCGAAAGGGGAGAGGGGGAGAGAGTGTGAGAGAGGGAGAAAGTGTGAGAGAGGGAGGGTGAGAGAGGGAGGGTGAGAGAGTGAGAGAGTGTGAGAGAGTGAGGCACTGCGAGAGAGGGAGGGAGTGTGAGAGGGGGGCAGAATGTGATAGAGGGAGAGAGTGTCAGAGAGGGAGACAGTTTGAGAGAGGGAGAGAGTGTCAGAGAGGGAGACAGTGTGGGAGAGGGAGAGAGTGTGAGAGAGGGAGAGAGGGAGAGAGTGTGAGAGAGGGAGAGAGTGTGAGAGAGGGAGACAGTGTGGAAGAGGGAGAGAGTGGGAGAGAGGGAGAGAGTGTGAGGGAGGGAGAGAGTGTGAGAGAGGGAGAGAGTGAGATACTGTGAGAGAGGGAGGGAGTGTGAGAGGGGGAAAGAATGTAATAGAGGGAGAAAGTGTCAGAGAGGGAGACAGTGTGAGAGAGGGAGAGACTGTGAGAGAGGGAGAGAGTGTGAGAGTGGGAGGCAGTGTGGGAGAGGGAGAGAGTGTGAGGGATTGTTGAGAGGGAGAGAGTGTGAGCGAGGGAGAGAGTGTGAGAGAGGGAGACAGTGTGGGAGAGGGAGAGAGTGTGAGAGAGGGAGAGACTGTGAGAGTGGTAGGTAGTGTGGGAGAGGGAGAGAGTGTGAGGGATTGTTGAGAGGGAGAGAGTGTGAGCGAGGGAGAGAGTGTGAGAGAGGGAGACAGTGTGGGAGAGGGAGAGAGTGTGAGAGAGGGAGAGACTTTGAGAGTGGTAGGTAGTGTGGGAGAGGGAGAGATTGTGCGAGGGGGACAGAGTGTGAGAGAGGGAGACAGTGTGGGAGAGGGAGAGAGTGTCAGAGAGGGAGACAGTGTGAGAGAGGGAGACAGTGTGGGAGAGGGAGAGAGTGTGAGAGAGGGAGAGACTGAGAGTGGGAGGTAGTGTGGGGGAGGGAGAGAGTGTGAGAGGGGGACAGTGTGAGAGAGGGAGACAGTGTGGGAGAGGGAGAGAGTGTCAGAGAGGGAGACAGTGTGAGAGTGGGTGGCAGTGTGGGAGAGGGAGAGAGTGTGAGAGTGGGTGACAGTGTGGGAGAGGGAGAGAGTGTGACAGAGGGTGACAGTGTGGGAGAGGGAGAGACTGTGAGAGAGGGAGAGAGTGTGAGAGTGGGTGACAGTGTGGGAGAGGGATAGAGTGTGAGAGTGGGTGACTGTGTGGGAGAGGGAGAGAGTGTGAGAGTGGGTGACTGTGTGGGAGAGGGCGAGAGTGTGAGAGAGGGAGACTGTGTGGGAGAGGGAGACAGTGTCAGAGAGGGAGACAGTGTGAGAGAGGGAGAGAGTGTGAGAGAGGGAGACAGTCTGGGAGAGAGAGAGATTGTGAGAGAGGGAGACAGTGTGAGAGTGGGAGGCAGTGTGGGAGAGGGAGAGAGTGTGAGAGTGGGAGGCAGTGTGGGAGAGGGAGAGAGTGTGAGAGTGGGTGACAGTGTGGGGGAGGGAGAGAGTGTGAGAGTGGGTGACAGTGTGGGAGAGGAAGACAGTGTGAGAGTGGGTGACAGTGTGAGAGTGGGTGACAGTGTGGGAGAGGGAGAGAGTGTGAGAGTGGTTGACAGTGTGGGAGAGGGAGAGAGAGTGAGAGAGGGAGACAGTGTGAGAGTGGGAGAGAGTGTGAGAGTGGGTGACAGTGTGGGAGAGGGAGAGAGTGTGAGAGTGGGAGGCAGTGTGGGAGAGGGAGATAGTGTGAGAGTGGGAGACAGTGTGGGAGAGGGAGAGAGTGTGAGAGTGGGTGACAGTGTGGGAGAGGGAGAGAGTGTGAGAGAGGGAGACAGTGTGAGATTGGGTGACAGTGTGGGAGACGGAGAGAGTGTGAGAGTGGGTGACAGTGTGGGAGAGGGAGACAGTGTGAGAGGGGGTGACAGTGTGGGAGAGGGAGAGAGTGTGAGAGAGGGAGACAGTGTGAGAGAGGGAGACAGTGTGAGAGAGGGAGAGAGTGTGAGAGAGGGAGACAGTATGAGAGTGGGAGACAGTGTGAGAGTGGGTGACAGTGTGGGAGAGGGAGAGAGTGTGGGAGAGGGAGAGAGTGTGAGAGAGGGAGAGAGTGAGACACTGTGAGAGAGGAAGGGAGTGTGTGAGAGAGAGAGAGAGAGAGAGTGAGAGAGGGAGACAGTGTGGGAGAGGGAGAGGGAGAGAGTGGGAGGCAGTGTGGGAGAGGGAGAGAGTGTGAGAGTGGGAGGCAGTGTGGGAGAGGGAGAGAGTGTGAGAGTGGGAGGCAGTGTGGGAGAGGGAGAGAGTGTGAGAGTGGGAGGCAGTGTGGGAGAGGGAGAGAGTGTGAGAGTGGGAGGCAGTGTGGGAGAGGAAGACAGTGTGAGAGTGGGTGACAGTGTGGGAGAGGGAGACAGTGTGAGAGTGGGTGACAGTGTGGGAGAGGGAGACAGTGTGGGAGAGGGAGACAGTGTGAGAGAAGGAGACAGTGTGAGAGAGGGAGAGAGTGTGAGAGAGGGAGAGAGTGTGAGAGAGGGAGAGAGTGTGAGAGAGGGAGAGAGTGTGAGAGAGGGAGAGAGTGTGAGAGAGGGAGAGAGTGTGAGAGAGGGAGACAGTGTGAGAGTGGGTGACAGTGTGGGAGAGGGAGAGAGTGTGAGAGAGGAAGAGAGTGAGACATTGTGAGAGAGGAAGGGAGTGTGTGTGAGAGAGAGAGAGAGTGAGAGAGTGAGAGAGGGAGAGAGTGTGAGACTGGGTGACAGTGTGAGAGAGGGAGGCAGTGTGGGAGATGGAGACAGTGTGAGAGAGGGAGACAGTGTGAGAGTGGGAGACATTGTGAGAGAGGGAGACAGTGTGAGAGTGGGAGACAGTGTGGGAGAGGGAGAGAGTGTGAGAGTGGGAGGCAGCGTGGGAGAGGGAGAGAGTGGGAGAGAGGGAGAGAGTGTGAGAGTGGGTGACAGTGTGGGAGAGGGAGAGAGTGTGAGAGTGGGTGACAGTGTGGGAGAGGGAGAGAGTGTGAGAGTGGGAGGCAGTGTGGTAGAGGGAGAGAGTGTGAGAGTGGGAGGCAGCGTGGGAGAGGGAGAGAGTGTGAGAGTGGGAGGCAGTGTGGGAAAGGGAGAGAGTGTGAGAGTGGGTGACAGTGTGGGAGAGGGAGAGAGTGTGAGAGTGGGAGACAGTGTGGGAGAGGGAGAGAGTGTGAGAGTGGGAGGCAGCGTGGGAGAGGGAGAGAGTGGGAGAGAGGGAGAGAGTGTGAGAGTGGGTGACAGTGTGGGAGAGGGAGAGAGTGTGAGAGTGGGTGACAGTGTGGGAGAGGGAGAGAGTGTGAGAGTGGGAGGCAGTGTGGTAGAGGGAGAGAGTGTGAGAGTGGGAGGCAGCGTGGGAGAGGGAGAGAGTGTGAGAGTGGGAGGCAGTGTGGGAAAGGGAGAGAGTGTGAGAGTGGGTGACAGTGTGGGAGAGGGAGAGAGTGTGAGAGAGGGAGAGAGTGAGACACTGTGAGAGAGGAAGGGAGTGTGTGAGAGAGAGAGAGAGAGAGTGAGAGAGGGAGACAGTGTGGGAGAGGGAGAGAGTGTGAGAGAGGGAGAGAGTGTGAGAGAGGGAGGGAGTGTGGGAGAGGGAGAGAGTTTGAGAGAGGGAGAGAGTGTGAGCGAGGGAGGGAGTGTGAGAGAGGGAGAGACTGTGAGAGTGGGTGACAGTGTGGGAGAGGGAGAGAGTGTGAGAGTGGGAGGGATTGTTGAGAGGGAGAGAGTGTTAGAGAGGGAGAGAGTGTGAGAGTGGGAGACAGTGTGGGAGAGGGAGAGAGTGTGAGAGAGGGAGGGATTGTTGAGAGGGAGAGAGTGTGAGCGAGGGAGAGAGTGTGAGAGTGGGTGACAGTGTGGGAGAGGAGAGAGTGTGAGAGAGGGAGACAGTGTGAGAGAGGGAGACAGTGTGGGAGAGTGTGAGAGTGGGAGAGTGTGAGAGCTGGTTGGGATTCTAACCTAAATTTAAAAAATATTTGAGTATTTGGGAACTAATTAAACATAATAACTTAATTATAATTTAGAGGATATCTAAGCCAGAGATCGGAGAGTATTATAGTTAGCTATCGCATTTCTATTAGAAATTTAGTGCTAGGAAACAGATAGTTGACAGTAACTTTGCAATTTAAAAAAAAAAAGTATTTATAAAAAAAAAAAAGAGACAAATTTTAATTTTAATTAATTGACGCAATGTCAGTTAGAGGGGTGCTGTGCTCTGACTGTGAGATGTGGCAGGTCCGGGAGGCTTCCAGCGTCCCGGGTGGCTTCATCTGCAGAAAGTGCACCCAACTGGAGCTCCTCACAGACCGCATGGTTCGGTTGGAGCAGCAATTGGATGCACTTAGGAGCATGCAGGTGGCGGAAAGCGTCATAGATCGCAGTTATGTAAATGTGGTCACACCCAAGGTGCAGGCAGAGAAATGGGTGACCACCAGAAAGGGCAGGCAGTCAGTGCAGGAATCCCCTGTGGTTGTCCCCCTCTCGAACAGATATACCCCTTTGGATACTGTCGGGGGGGATAGCCTATCAGGGGAAAACAGCAGCAGCCAGAGCAGTGGCACCACGGCTGGCTCTGGTGTTCAGAAGGGAGGGTCAAAGCGCAGAAGAGTAATAGTAATAGGGGACTCTATAGTCAGGGGCACAGATAGGCGCTTCTGTGGACGTGAAAGAGACTCCAGGATGGTATGTTGCCTCCCTGGTGCCAGGGTCCAGGATGTCTCCGAACGGGTAGAGGGAATTCTGAAGGGGGAGGGCAAACAGGCAGAGGTCGTTGTACATATTGGTACTAACGACATAGGCAGGAAGGGGCATGAGGTCCTGCAGCAGGAGTTCAGGGAGCTAGGCAGAAAGTTAAAGGACAGGACCTCGAGGGTTGTAATCTCGGGATTACTCCCTGTGCCACGTGCCAGTGAGGCTAGAAATAGGAAGATAGAGCAGACAAACACGTGGCTAAACAGCTGGTGTAGGAGGGAGGGTTTCCGTTTTCTGGACCACTGGGAGCTCTTCCGGGGCAGGTGTGACCTGTATAAGATGGACGGGTTGCATCTAAACCGGAGAGGCATAAATATCCTGGCCGCGAGGTTTGCTAGTGTCACACGGGAGGGTTTAAACTAGTATGGCAGGGGGGTGGGTACGGGAGCAATAGGTCAGAAGGTGAGAGCATTGAGGGAGAACTAGGGAATAGGGACAGTGTGGCTCTGAGGCAGAGCAGACGGGGAAAAGTTGCTGAACACAGCGGGTCTGGTGGCCTGAAGTGCATATGTTTTAATGCAAGGAGCATTACGGGTAAGGCAGATGAACTTAGAGCTTGGATTACTACTTGGAACTATGATGTTATTGCCATTACAGAGACCTGGTTGAGGGAAGGGCAGGATTGGCAGCTAAACGTTCCAGGATTTAGATGTTTCAGGCGGGATAGAGGGGGATGTAAAAGGGGAGGCGGAGTTGCGCTACTTGTTCGGGAGAATATCACAGCTATACTGCGAGAGGACACCTCAGAGGGCAGTGAGGCTATATGGGTAGAGATCAGGAATAAGAAGGGTGCAGTCACAATGTTGGGGGTATACTACAGGCCTCCCAACAGCCAGCGGGAGATAGAGGAGCAGATAGGTAGACAGATTTTGGAAAAGAGTAAAAACAACAGGGTTGTGGTGATGGGAGACTTCAACTTCCCCAATATTGACTGGGACTCACTTAGTGCCAGGGGCTTAGACGGGGCAGAGTTTGTAAGGAGCATCCAGGAGGGCTTCTTAAAACAATATGTAAACAGTCCAACTAGGGAAGGGGCGGTACTGGACCTGGTATTGGGGAATGAGCCCGGCCAGGTGGTAGATGTTTCAGTAGGGGAGCATTTCGGTAACAGTGACCACAATTCAGTAAGTTTTAAAGTACTGGTGGACAAGGATAAGAGTGGTCCGAGGATGAATGTGCTAAATTGGGGGAAGGCTAATTATGACAATATTAGGCGGGAACTGAAGAACATAGATTGGGGGCGGATGTTTGAGGGCAAATCAACATCTGACATGTGGGAGGCTTTCAAGTGTCAGTTGAAGGGAATACAGGACAGGCATGTTCCTGTGAGGAAGAAAGATAAATACGGCAATTTTCGGGAACCTTGGATGACGAGTGATATTGTAGGCCTCGTCAAAAAGAAAAAGGAGGCATTTGTCAGGGCTAAAAGGCTGGGAACAGACGAAGCATGTGTGGCATATAAGGAAAGTAGGAAGGAACTTAAGCAAGGAGTCAGGAGGGCTAGAAGGGGTCATGAAAAGTCATTGGCAAATAGGGTTAAGGAAAATCCCAAGGCTTTTTACACTTACATAAAAAGCAAGAGGGTAGCCAGGGAAAGGGTTGGCCCACTGAAAGATAGGCAAGGGAATCTATGTGTGGAGCCAGAGGAAATGGGCGAGGTACTAAATGAATACTTTGCATCAGTATTCACCAAAGAGAAGGAATTGGTAGATGTTGAGTATGGAGAAGGGGGTGTAGATAGCCTGGGTCACATTGTGATCCAAAAAGACGAGGTGTTGGGTGTCTTAAAAAATATTAAGGTAGATAAGTCCCCAGGGCCTGATGGGATCTACCCCAGAATACTGAAGGAGGCTGGAGAGGAAATTGCTGAGGCCTTGACAGAAATCTTTGGATCCTCGCTGTCTTCAGGGGATGTCCCGGAGGACTGGAGAATAGCCAATGTTGTTCCTCTGTTTAAGAAGGGTCGCAAGGATAATCCCGGGAACTACAGGCCGGTGAGCCTTACTTCAGTGGTAGGGAAATTACTGGAGAGAATTCTTCGAGACAGGATCTACTCCCATTTGGAAGCAAATGGACGTATTAGTGAGAGGCAGCACGGTTTTGTGAAGGGGAGGTCGTGTCTCACTAACTTGATAGAGTTTTTCGAGGAGGTCACTAAGATGATTGATGCAGGTAGGGCAGTGGATGTTGTCTACATGGACTTCAGTAAGGCCTTTGACAAGGTCCCTCATGGTAGACTAGTACAAAAGGTGAAGTCACACGGGATCAGGGGTGAGCTGGCAAGGTGGATTCAGAACTGGCTAGGCCATAGAAGGCAGAGGGTAGCAATGGAGGGATGCTTTTCTAATTGGAGGGCTGTGACCAGTGGTGTTCCACAGGGATCAGTGCTGGGACCTTTGCTGTTTGTAGTATATATAAATGATTTGGAGGAAAATGTAACTGGTCTGATTAGTAAGTTTGCAGACGACACAAAGGTTGGTGGAATTGCGGATAGCGATGAGGACTGTCTGAGGATACAGCAGGATTTAGGTTGTCTGGAGACTTGGGCGGAGAGATGGCAGATGGAGTTTAATCCGGACAAATGTGAGGTAATGCATTTTGGAAGGGCTAATGCAGGTAGGGAATATACAGTGAATGGTAGAACCCTCAAGAGTATTGAAAGTCAAAGAGATCTAGGAGTACAGGTCCACAGGTCATTGAAAGGGGCAACACAGGTGGAGAAGGTAGTCAAGAAGGCATACGGCATGCTTGCCTTCATTGGACGGGGCATTGAGTATAAGAATTGGCAAGTCATGTTGCAGCTGTATAGAACCTTAGTTAGGCCACACTTGGAGTATAGTGTTCAATTCTGGTCGCCACACTACCAGAAGGATGTGGAGGCTTTAGAGAGGGTGCAGAAGAGATTTACCAGAATGTTGCCTGGTATGGAGGGCATAAGCTATGAGGAGCGATTGAATAAACTCGGTTTGTTCTCTCTGGAACGAAGGAGGTTGAGGGGCGACCTGATAGAGGTCTACAAAATTATGAGGGGCATAGACAGAGTGGATAGTCAGAGGCTTTTCCCCAGGGTAGAGGGGTCAATTACTAGGGGGCATAGGTTTAAGGTGAGAGGGGCAAAGTTTAGAGTAGATGTACGAGGCAAGTTTTTTACGCAGAGGGTAGTGGGTGCCTGGAACTCACTACCGGAGGAGGTAGTGGAGGCAGGGACGATAGGGACATTTAAGGGGCATCTTGACAAATATATGAATAGGATGGGAATAGAAGGATACGGACCCAGGAAGTGTAGAAGATTGTAGTTTAGTCGGGCAGTATGGTCGGCGCGGGCTTGGAGGGCCGAAGGGCCTGTTCCTGTGCTGTACATTTCTTTGTTCTTTGTTGTTCTTTGTGACAGTGTGGGAGAGAAAGAGAGTGTGAGCGTGGGAGGGATTGTTGAGAGGGAGAGAGTGTGAGCGAGGGAGAGAGTGTGAGAGAGGGATAGTGTGAGAGAGTGAGGGTGAGGGAGGGAGAGAGTGCAAGGGAGAGCTGGAGTGTGAGGGAGTGCTCTTGGAGATACAAAGAACAAAGAACAAAGAAATGTACAGCACAGGAACAGGCCCTTCGGCCCTCCAAGCCCGTGCCGACCATGTTGCCCGACTAAACTACAATCTTCTACACTTACGGGGTACGTATCCCTCTATTCCCATCCTATTCATGTATTTGTCAAGATGCCCCTTAAATGTCACTATCGTAAAGATATGTGGAACTGGGTATCAGGGGGAAACACAATCCCGATTAATACATTTGCTGAGTAAACAAACTTGTTCCTAAATTATAAAATCAGATCCTGGATGAAGTAAATGTCCTCCATGCAGTATTGCACCATTTAGGTTGTGAATAACTGACAGAGTGTGATAGGTCAGTTATTGTGCAGAGCTGGAATAGAACTTGTCTTTCCCCAGTCAGAGGCCAGAAAGCAAACACGTGGCACAGCCGCTTTTAAAAATAATTGTAAAGCAACCTGAAAAAAGATAGACCTCCCTCGAATGATTAAATGTGCGTCTGCTTTTATTGGGAGCAACACAGATGTTTTCAATATTAAAGCACAGGCAGCGCCCAGGGTCAGACAGATTGGAACTTACAATGAAGTTGATGCTGTGAAGTAAGCAGTGAGCTAAAGCGGACGCTGGGTTCAAACATGGACACAGTGAATAGAAAGGATTACAGTGAGAATACTCGCGGTGCTGGGGAACTTGGAGGGAACCTGCAGGTGTTGGTCCCATCATCTCACAGCCAGACCACATCCAAAGCCTTTAAAATGCGTGAAGTCCCGAAGGAGGACATTCATTCCTGGGGCTAGTTTAGCACACTGGGATAAATCGCTGGCTTTTAAAGCAGACCAAGGCAGGCCAGCAGCACGGTTCAATTCCTGTACCAGCCTCCCCGAACAGGCGCCGGAATGTGGCGACTAGGGGCTTTTCGCTGTAACTTCATTTGAAGCCGACTTGTGACAATAAGCGATTTTCATTTCATTTCATTCCGTTTCATTTCATTCCGTTTGACCTCAGCGGCTCTGTAGATGAGCAGATGATTCAATCCCACTGCACCGCCCTTTCCCTGGAGACGTACATTTGATTTCTGTCACTCCTACCATTCCCTGTGAAACCATTGTTGTATCTGCCGGCACCAGTGTCCCAGGCCGTGCAGACCAGATCAGAACCACTCGCTGTGTGAATCGTTTAGAAGCAGTTTTCCCTTCGGGATGATTGGATTGGCTGGGGCTGGGTTATTGGGAATAAAAGACGATGATGTGAGATTCGTTCCACACATTTAAGATGATAACGTTTTGGATAATCTGGATGTAAATGAACTGTTTCCATGAACAATATAAATATCTGTGGGAAAGATGTAACTGAAGTATATGATCATGCAGCTACATTCATCAGGAGTAATGCAGAGCCGGAGTTGATAACAAATGGCAACATGGGGAGACGACACGGTCACTCACACCTCCTCCACCATTCAATTTAATCACTGCTCAGCTTCTGCCTCAATGTCATTTCCCGCTTCTTCCTCAGGTCCTTTCATTACCTCATTTTCTGTAAGAATAATGGAGGCTGACACCCAAAGCCATATTTCAAACCGAGTTGGACATTTACGGCCGTAAGACCATAAGACACAGGAGCTGAACTTGGTCACTAGGCCCAGCGAGCCTGATCCGCCAGTCAATCATGGCTGATATGTTTCTCATCCTCATTCTCCTACCTTCTCACCTTCTCCCCATAACCCCTGATCTCCTCATTAACCAAGAACCTATCTGTCTCTGTCTTAAAGACACTCAGTGATTTGGCCTCCACAGCCTCTGTGACAGAGAGTTCCACAGATTCAGTACCGTCTGGCTGAATAAATTCCTCCACATCTCTGTTTTAAAGGATCGTGCCTTTAGTCTGAGACAGTGTCCTCTGCTTCTAGTTTTTCATACAAGTGGAAACATCCTCTCCACATCCACTCTGTCCAGGCCTCACAGTATCCTGGAAGTTTCAATAAGATACCCCTCATCCTTCTTAACTCCAACGAGTGCAGACCCAGAGTCCTCAACCATTCCTCATACGACAAGCTCTTCATTCCTGGATCGTTCCAGTGAACCTCCTCTGGACCCTTTCCAAGGGAAGCATGTCCTTCTTCAGATACGGGGCCCAGAACTGCTCACAATACTCCAAATGGGTCTGACCAGAGACTTATACAGCCTCAGAAATACATCCCTGCTCTTGTACTCGCGCCCTCTCGACGTGAATGCTAACATTGCAATTGCCTTCCTAACTGCCGACTGAACCTGCCCGTTAACCGTAAGATAATCGTGAACAAGGCCTCCCAAGTCCCTTTGTGCTTCTCATTTCCGAAGCATTTCCACTTTTAGAGAATAGTCAATTCCTCCATTCCTCCTTCCAAAGCGCATTACCTCACACTTTTCCACATTGTATTCCATCTTCCACTTGTTTGTACAATCTCCCAGCCTCTGAGTCCTTCTGCAGCCCCCCCCCCTCCCTCCCCCCACCGCTTCCTCAATACCACCTGTCCAGATCTTTGTGTCATCTGCAAACTCAGCAACAGTGCCTTCAGTTCCTTCTTCCAGATCATTAATGTATATTGTGGAAAGTTGTGGTCCCAGCACAGACCCCTGAGGCACACCACTAGACACGGCTGCCATCCTGAAAAAGACCCCTTTATCCCCACTCTCTGCCTCTGCCAGTCAGCCAATTCTTTTTCCATCCCAGGATCTTGCCCTGAACACCATGGGCTCTTAACCAATTGAACAGACTGGAATGCAGCACTGTGTCAAAGGCCCTCTGGAAATCTACATAAATCGCATCCACTGGTTCTCCCTTGTCTAACTTCCTTGTTATTTCCTCAAAGAACTCTAACAGATTTGTCAGGCATGACCTCCCCTTGACGAATCTGTGCTGACTCAGTCCGAGTTTATCCTGCACTTCCAAGTACTCCGCAATCTCATCTTTAATAATGGATCTAAAATCTTACCAATGACCGAAGTCAGGCTAACCGGCCGATAATTTCCCGTCTTCTGCCTCCCTCCCTTCTTAACCAGCGGTGCTACATTAGCCACTTTCCAGTCCTCTGGGACCCTTTCTGCCTCCAGTGATTCCTGAAAGATCACCACCACTCCCTCCACAATCTCCTCAGCTATCTCTTTTAGAACCCTGGGATGTAGTCCATCCGTCCAGGTCACTCATCCACCTTCAGACCTTTCAGTTTCCGCAGAACCTTCTCCTTAGTGATGGCCACGGCCCTCCCCTCTGCCCCCTGGCTCTCCTGGAGCTCTGGCATCCCACTGGTGTCTTCCACCGTGAAGACTGATGCAAAGTAACTATACAGTTCGTCTGCCATTTCTTTGTTACCTATTGTTACTTCTCCAGTCACATTTTCCAGTGGTCCAATGTCTTTTTTTGTCTCTCTCTTGCCTTTTATATATTGAAAAGAACATCTCCCTATCTTCTTTTACATTACTAGCTAGCTTGTCCTCAAATTTCATCTGCTCCTCCTTTATTGCTGTTTCAGTTTTCCTCTGCTCGCTATTAAAGGCTTCCCGATTTTCTGGCATCCCACTATTCCGCGCCACATTGTATGTTTTTTATTTTGCATTACTGCTCTCCTTGACTTCCCTCATCAGCCATGGACTCCTTGTCCTCCCCTTGGCATGTTTCCTCCTCCTTGGGATGAAATTCTGTTGTTCCTCCCGAATAACCCCCAAAACTGCTGCCATTGGTGTTCCACTGTCTTCCCTGCTCGTCTCCTTTTCCAATCAACTCTGGCCAGCTCCTCCCATGCCTTTGTAGTTACCCCTATTTAATTGTAATACTGTTACATCTGACTCCAGCTTCTCCCTCTCAAACTGCAGGGTAAGTTATATCATATTGTGGTCACTGCGCCCTTCGGGTTCCTTCACCTTATGTTCACTAATCAAGTCTGCTTCATTACACATCACCAAATCCAGAGTTGCCTGTTCACAAGTCGGCTCTGTCACAAGCTGCAAAAAAAAACATCTCTTAGACATTCCACAAATTCCTTTTCTTGGGATCCACGACCAACCTGATTTTCCCAGTCCACCTGCATATTGAAGTCCCCCATGATTCTTGTAATATTGCCTTTTTTACATGCCTTTTCGATCCCCTGATTTAATTTCTGCTTCACATCCTGACTACTGCTCGGGGCCCTGCAAATAATTCCCATCAGGGTCTTTTTATCGACTCCATTCCTCAACTCTGTCCACAGAAAATCTATACCTTCTGATCCTATATCGCTCCTCGCTATCGATTTAACTTCATTCCTTACTAACAATAGAGCCCCGCCTCCTTTACCCATCTGCCTGTCCTTTCGATAGAACACGCACATTTTGATCCCAGCCCTGATCACTTTGCAGCCACGTCTCTGTGATTCCAACAACATCGTACCAGCCAATTTCAATGTGCGCAACATGCAAATTTACCTTGTTCCGTACACTGCGCACATTTAGGTCCACCACCCTCAATGCTGCATTGAGCACCTCCCTTCTCACCCTCGGCACCTTTTTTGCTCTGCCTGAGGGTGATGTTGTTCAGGTATTTGTGTTCTCCGTTTCCCCTTCAGTTATTACACCTGCTGAGCTACCTCTCTGGTTCCCACTCCCTTTCATATTAGTTTCAATTCTCCCGGGTGACACTAACAAGCCTCCCAGCGAGGATAGTGATGTCCCTCCAGTTTAGAAGCTGCCCGCCCTTCTTGTCCAGGTCCCACATTTCCCGGAATATCGCCCAATGGCCCAGAAATCTGAAACCCTCCCTCCTACACCACCAGTTTAGCCACGAGTTTAGCTGTACTATCCTCTTGTTTCTAGCCTCACTCTCACGTGGCACAGGGAGTAATCCTGAGATTCCAACCCGAGAGGTCCTGCTTTTTAGCTTACTGTCTAACTTCCTGAACTCCTTCTGCAGGGCCTCATCGCTCTTCCTGCCGATGTCGTTAGTACCGATGTGAACTAAGACCTCTGGCTGTTCACCCTCCCTCTTCAGGACGTCCTGTGTTCGTTAAGAGACAACCTTGACCCTGGCACCAGGGAGACAACATACCAACCTGGAGTCTCTTTCCTGTCCACAGAAGCGCCGATCTGTGCCCCTTTCTATAGAGTCCCTGTAACTATCGCTTTCCTGCACTTTACCCTCCCCTGCTCCCCACAGAGCCAGCTGTGGTGCCACTGTTCTGGCTGCTGTTGTTTTCCCCTGAGAGGCTATCCCCCAACTGTATCCAACACAGTATACCTATTAGAGAGGGGGACAGCCACAGGGGATTCCAGCGCTGACTGCCTGCCCGTTCCAGCAGTCATCCACCGAACTATCTGCCTGCACCTTAGGTGTGACCACGCCTCCAGAACGTCTACCTATGATGCTTTCCGCCACCTGTATGCTCCTCAGTGCATCCAATTGCTGCTCGAACCGAACCACGCGGTCTGTGTGGAGCTGCCATTGGCTACACCTGCTGCAGACGCAGTTGACCGGAACACTGGAAGCGTCACGGTTCTCCCACATCTCACAGTTAGAGCACTGCACCCTCTGAGTGACATTTATGCACTAGTTAATTCATTCAAAATAATCACTTAAATTATTATCAGATTAAGTTACAATTAACTATATGGTCCTGCGCTGGTTTTTCACTGTAAATAAATGTTAAATTCTAATCCCTGCTCTCAGGTTTACTGACTCCTCTGCCCTTTTAATGAATTAGTTACTGCAGTTGTATAGAACCTGAATTACATGAGTAACACATGAACAGAATGGGAATACAGGGATACGGACCACAGGAAGCGCAGAAGATTATAGGTCAGATGGGCAGCAAGTTCAGCACAGGCTTGAGGGCCGAAGGGCCAATATAGAATCATAGAATCATAAAAGTTTACAGCATGGAAACAGGCCCTTCGGCCCAACCAGTCCATGCCGCCCAGTTTTTACCATTAAGCTAGTCCCAGTTGCCCGCATTTGGCCCATAACCCTCTATACCCATCTTACCCATGTAACTATCTAAATGCTTTTTAAAAGACACAATTGTACCCGCCTCTACTACTACCTCTGGCAGCACATTCCAGACACTCACTACCCTCTGAGTGAAGAAATTACCCTTCTGAATCTCTCCCTGCTCACCTTAAACCTATGCCCTCTAGTTTTAGACTCCCCTACCTTTGGGAAAAGATGTTGACTATCTACCTTATCTATGCCCCTCATTATTTTATAGACCTCTATAAGATCACCCCTAAGCCTCCTACGCTCCAGGGAAAAAAGTCCCAGTCTATCCAGCCTCTCCTTATAACTCAAACCATCAAGTCCCGGTAACATCCTAGTAAATCTTTTCTGCACTCTTTCTAGTTTAATAATATCCTTTCTATAATAGGGTGGCCAGAACTGCACACAGTATTCCAAGTGTGGCCGTACCAATGTCTTGTACAACTTCAACAAGACGTCCCAACTCCTGTATTCAATGTTCTGACCAATGAAACCAAGCATGCCGAATGCCTTCTTCACCACTCTGTCCACCTGCGACTCCACCTTCAAGGAGCTATGAACCTGTACTCCTAGAACTCTTTGTTCTATAACTCTCCCCAACGCCATACCATTAACTGTGTAGGTCCTGGCCTGATTCGATCTGCCAAAATGCATCACCTCACATTTATCTATATTGAACTCCATCTGCCATTCGTCGTCCCACTGGCCTAATTGATCAAGATCCCGTTGCAAACCTAGATAACCTTCTTCACTATCCACTGTGCTACCAATCTTGGTGTCATCTGCAAACATACTAACCATGCCTCCTAAATTCTCATCCAAATCATTAATATAAATCACAAATAACAGTGGACCCAGCACCGATCCGTGAGGCACACCAGTGGTCACAGGCCTCCAGTTTGAAAAACAACCCTCTACAACCACCCTCTGTCTTCTGTCGTCCAGCCAATTTTGAATCCAATTGGCAACCTCACCCTGGATCCCGTGAGCTTTCACATTCTGCAACAACTTACCATGCGGTACCTTGTCAAAGGCTTTGCTAAAGTCCATGTAGACAACGTCTACTGCACTGCCCTCATCTACCTTCTTGGTCACCCCCTCAAAAAACTCAATCAAATTTGTGAGACATGATTTTCCACGCACAAAGCCATGCTGACTGGCCCGATTCAGTCCTTGCCTCTCTAAATGCTTGTAGATCCTGTCTCTCAGAAGACCTTCTAGCAACTTACCTACTACAGACGTTAGGCTCACCGGTCTGTAGTTCCAAGGCTTTTCCCTGCTGCCCTTCTTAAACAAGGGCACAACTTTCGCTACTCTCCAATCTTCAGGCACCTCACCTGTGGCTGCTGATGATTCAAATATCTCGGATAGGGGACCCGCAATTTCCTCCCTAGCCTCCCACAACATCCTGGGTTACATTTCATCAGGTCCCGGGGATTTATCTAACTTGATGCGCTTTAAGACTTCCAGCACCTCCTCCTCTGTAATATGCACACTTCTCAAGACATCACTATTTATTTCCCTTAGTTTCCTCACATCCATGCCTTTCTCCACCGTGAATACCGATGAGAAATATTCTTTAAGGATCTCACCCAACTCTTGTGGTTCTGCACATAGATGTCCTTGTTGATCCTTAAGAGGCCCTACTCTGTCCCTAGTTACTCTTTTTCCCTTTATGTATCTGTAGAAGCTCTTTGGATTCTCCTTTGCATTATTTGCCAAAGCAATTTCATGTCCCCTTTTTGCCCTCCTGATTTCCCTCTTAACTCTATTTCGACAATCTTTATACTCTTCAAGGGATCCACTTGATCCCAGTTGCTTATGTACGTCATATGCCTCCTTCTTCTTTTTGACCAGAGTCTCAATATCTCGAGTCATCCAGGGTTCCCTACTTCTACCAGCCTTGCCCTTCACTCTAAAGGGAATGTGCTTACCCTGAACCCTGGTTAACACATTTTTAAAAGCCTCCCATTTACCAGCCGTCCCTTTGCCTGCCAACAGTCTCCCCCAATCTACCTCTGAAAGTTCCTGTCTGATACCATCAAAATTGGCCTTGCCCCAATTAAGAATTTTAACTCTTGGGCCAGACCTATCATTCTCCATAGCTATCTTAAAACTAATGGAGCTATGGTCACTTGTCCCAAAGTGATCCCTCACTAACACTTCTGTCACTTGCCCTTCCTTATTTCCCAAGACGAGGTCAAGTTTTGCCCCCTCTCTAGTCGGGCCATCCACATACTGAATGAGAAATTCCTCCTGAATACACTCAACAAATTTCCCTCCATCCAAGCTCCTAATGCTATGGCTGTCCCAGTCAATGTTGGGAAAGTTAAAGTCCCCTACTATTACCACCCTATTTTTCTTGCAGCTATCTGTAATCTCCTTACATATTTGCTCCTCAATTTCCCGCTGACTATTTGGGGGCCTGTAGTACAGTCCTATCAAGGTGATCTCTCCCTTCTTATTTTTCAGTTCCACCCATATAGACTCAGTGGGCGAACCCTCGGATATATGCCCTCTAAGTACTGCCGTAATGTTCTCCCTAATCAAAAACGCCACTCCCCCTCCTCTCTTATCTATGTTGTACTTTTATTTGTGCCTTGTTCCTTGTTCTAACTATTTGTATCAGGTATTGCTGAGTCCGGAGACCAAAATCGCAATCAAGAGTCTATGTTACAAGTGTTTGTCTTGAACAACGAACACGAGGTAATGGGACTGAGAGACTGGAGGAGATAATCCCACACCTTCTGGGCCAGACAGCGGAAGAGAAGGCATCATGTGTTCAACTATTAATATGATAATAATAATCTTTATTAATAATAAAAATATGTATTGTCACAAGTAGTCCCACATTAACACTACAATGAAGTTACTGTGAACATCCCCTAGTCGCCACACTCCGGCACCTGTTCGGATACACAGAGGGAGATTTTAGAATGTCCAACTCACCTCACAACAGGTCTTTCGGGACTTGTGGAAGGAAACCGGATCACCCGGAGGAAACCCACGCAGACACGGGGGGAACGTGCAGACGCCACACAGACAGTGACACAAGCCGGGAATCGAACCTGGGACCCCGGAGCTGTGAAGCCAGTGTGCTAACCACTGTGCTATCATGCCGGCCTTCAAATCAGGAATCCTGAAGAATTGGGAGAGTATCGGTATCACGGAGAGCTATGGATCTGCTGTGTAATACTGAGAAATAAATCACCAAGGCCATGGCAGGGTTTGATTCTCCTCCAATCCGCCAGCTCCAATCTTAACCATCGCATTAGACCCCGGCATCGATCAGTCCGTTAAACCTGGGGAACAGACTCTAGTTGAGAAATAATGAATGGAAACAATGGTTGATCACTCTCTTATTGTGAAACAGTCAGTATTTTCCAGAGGAGAAACACTACAGGATACAGAAGGCAACCAAAAGGACCAGTCTCCCCAACAACACCAGCGGGAGTTTGTAGTTATCCAGTTCCAGCAGTCAGATAACCTCAATAATTTAAATAAATAAGTGACACAATATATAATTGTTTCTCAGCCCATTACTTCCCGGATTCCATTATTTAAATTGCTGGGACGTCTTCAGTAGAAACATGCAGAGAGATCACAATGTATTCCACCACATAGCAGCGATATGTCTAGTAACTAATGGAATTAAAACCTGAAAGATAATTTCTGGTACTCATAGACATTTCTAAATGCATATTATTGTGAAAAGCATAAAGGTTTCTAGACATATTCGCTAATCATTGGACGGAAAATAATTATGTTCCTGGCATGATGATTCGATAGAAAGATAATCACAGTTTAGTTAATTGTGAGCAGAAATGTGCATGTTCAGTTTATTGTGTTATTATAGGAAGGTCAGGAATTACTGACTCTATTTGAAAGAACAATCTTATTATGATTATTGTCTGAACAATATTAATTTACGCCTCTGATTACTGGAATAATCAATCCTTCAATAATCACTTTCAAAGTTGCAATTAAATGTTTTTCATTATTTACTGTGTTCAATGGACTGAAAACGAACGTGATGCTTTCTATCAATGTTGTGCAAACATGATGGTGAAATATATGTCATCCTGCCTTCCATCATTGGATTTCAGAGGTCATAGAATTCACAGTGCAGAAGGAGGCCATTCGGCCCATCGAGTCTGCACCGGCTCTTGGAAAGAGCACCCTACCCAAGCCCACACCTCCACCCTATCCCCATAACCCAGCAACCCCATCCAACCTAAGAGCAATTTAACGTGTCCAATCCACCTAACCTGCACATCTGTGGGAGACAATCAGAGCACCCGGAGGAAACCCACGCAGACACGGGGAGAACGTGCAGACTCCGCCCAGAGAGTGACCCAAGCGGGAATCGAACCTGGGACCCTGGCGCTGTGACGTCATAGTGGTAACCACTGTGCTACCGTGCTGCCCGAGTTGCTCAGTTTTCTTTGGTAGAAACAGGCAGAGAGAATTCTCACACGATTCAGTCATGGCCCAACTATGATTAATGGAATTAAATCCTGAGATATAATTGCTGGTATCATGGACATGGGGAATATTTCCCAATACATATTATTGTGGGAAGGTAAAAGATTTATTCATACCGTTAGTGATCAATGGATGAATCAGTATCTTGCCATGATAATTCTCTTGGAAAATGATCATCGGTTTAATGTCCTGTACCCTGTTCTCGGTCCGGCCAGCCCCGTTATCCGGCGCGGCGCACCCACCGCCACAACGGGATTCTCCGTTCCCGCAGCCGGTCAGTGAGGTTTCCCGTTGTGGCCACCCCACGGCGTGGGGAAACCCGCGGACATGGGGGCGCTGCCGGCGAAGGGGAGGATCCTGCCCAGGGAGAACCCCATTGATTGGGATTGTGAGCTGAACAAATGCATTTTTTATTGATGCCTTTATTGTTGTGTGGTCAGGAATTACAGATTCTATTCCACTGATTAACAATCTCCATTTGATTGTGGTCTGAACAGTAATTAGAAACCGCCTGTGATTATTGCAATAAACAATCCTTTGACAATCACAGTGAAAGATGCAATGAAATGTTTTTAGTTATTTGCTGTGTTTAATGGACTGAAAACTAATTTGTTATTTTCTATCAATGTTGCACAAATAATAATTAGTTGTGTCATGCTTGTTGGACATTGACATAATGAGCTGTTCGCTGATTTAATTAAACCTCGCAATGAATGAATGAGATAATGGTTTATTGGACCAAACAATCAATTCAAGTTCACTCTGATTATTGGGATGAACGATGTTAACAGGTGGTTAATCTTCCACAGAAAATAATTAAATAGTTCAAGTAAAAATCAGTAGACCCGTCAGAACTTCACCAGTTTAAAGACATTTAATGTTGGGACATTCATTAAAATATCTGAGCCATTTTAACAAATAGTTCTTCCATATTCACTTTGATTATTGGGTGTAATGATTAAAAGTTAGTTCCTCTTACTCTTGGACTGCTGAAGAATTAGCTCTTCACTTTTGTGCGGAATCCAAGCAGTATAAAATGTATTGGCCCTCAGGACAATCCCAACGAAAGGACATTTGAAAAGGGACATGCTGCAGTGACTGATGTTGTCTCCAAATCCCGCAGCCCACTCACCCCTCTCTGGGGTTGGGTGATATCTGGGGTTGGGTGATGTCTGGGGTTGGGTGATATCTGGGGTTGGGTGATCTCTGGGGTTGGGTGATATCTGGGGTTGGGTGATATCTGGGGTTGGGTGATGTCTGGGGTTGGGTGATATCTGGGGTTGGGTGATGTCTGGGGTTGGGTGATATCTGGGGTTGGGTGATGTCTGGGGTTGGGTGATATCGGGGGTTGGGTGATATCTGGGGTTGGGTGATCTCTGGGGTTGGGTGATATCTGGGGTTGGGTGATCTCTGGGGTTGGGTGATATCTGGGGTTGGGTGATCTCTGGGGTTGGGTGATATCTGGGGTTGGGTGATATCTGGGGTTGGGTGATGTCTGGGGTTGGGTGATATCTGGGGTTGGGTGATGTCTGGGGTTGGGTGATATCTGGGGTTGGGTGATGTCTGGGGTTGGGTGATAGCTGGGGCTGGGTGATATGGGGGGGTTGGGTGATCTCTGGGTTTGGGTGATATCTGCGGTTGGGTGATATCTGGGGTTGGGTGATATCTGGGGTTGGGTGATCTCTGGGGTTGGGTGATATCTGGGGTTGAGTGATATCTGGGGCTGGGTGATATCTGGGGTTGAGTGATATCTGGGGCTGGGTGATATTTGGGGTTGGGTGATATCTGGGGCTGGGTGATATCGGGGGTTGGGTGATATCTGGGGTTGGGTGATATCTGGGGCTGGGTGATATCTGGGGTTGGGTGATATCTGGGGCTGGGTGATATCGGGGGTTGGGTGATATCTGGGGTTGGGTGCTATCCCGGGTTGGGTGAACTCTGGGGTTGGGTGATCTCTGGGGTTGGGTGATCTCGGTGGTTGGGTGATATCTGGGGTTGAGTGATATCTGGGGCTGGGTGATATCTGGGGCTGGGTGATATCTGGGGTTGGGTGATATCTGGGGTTGGGTGATATCTGGGGCTGGGTGATCTCTGCGGCTGGGTGATATCTGGGGCTGGGTGATTTCTGGGGTTGAGTGATATCTGCGGCTGGGTGATCTCTGCGGCTGGGTGATATCTGGGGCTGGGTGATATCTGGGGCTGGGTGATACCTGGGGCTGGGTGATATCTGGGGCTGGGTGATATCTGGGGCTGGGTGATCTCTGGGGCTGGGTGATATCTGGGGTTGGTTGATATCTGGGGTTGGGTGATCTCTGGGGCTGGGTGATATCTGGGATTGGGTGATAACGGGGGGGGGGGGGGGCTTCGGTGATATCCGTTGGGTGCTGATATCTGTTCTGCGGTAATGTTTGCCGGGTCATGAATTCAAGACTGGATTCATATCGGGGGTTGGGTGATATTTGGAGTTGGGTGATATGTGTAGTAGGGTGATATCGGGGTTTGGGTGGCATCTGGGGTTGGGTGCTATCCGGGGTTGTGTGATCTCTGGGGTTGGGTGATCTCTGGGGTTGGGTGATCTCTGGGGTTGGGTGATATCTGGGGTTGAGTGATCTCTTGGGTTGGGTGATATCTTGGGTTGGGTGATATCTGAGGTTGAGTGATATCTGGGGTTGGGTAATCTCTGGCGTTGAGCGATATCTGGGGTTGGGTGAGACCTGGGGTTAGGTGATATCTGGGATTCGGTGATCTCAGGCGTTCTGTGATATCTGGGGTTGGTTGATATCTGGGCTGGGTGATATCTGGGGCTGTGTGATATCTGGGATTGGGTGACATCTGGTGTTGGGTGATATCTGGAGTTGGGTGATATCTGTGGTTGGGTGATATCTGGGGTTGGGTGCTATCCGGGGTTGGGTGATATCTGTGGTTGGGTGATATCTGGGGTTGGGTGATATCTGGGGTTGGGTGGTATCTGGGGTTGGGTGATATCTGGGGTTGGGTGATCTCTGGGGTTGGGTGATCTCTGGGGTTGGGTGATATCTGAGGTTGGGTGATACCGGGGGTTGGGTGATATTTGGGGTTGGGTGATATCTGTAGTTGGGTGATATCGGGGGTTGGGTGATATCTGGGGTTGGGTGCTATCCCGGGTTGGGTGGTCTCTGGGGTTGGGTGATCTCTGGGGTTGGGTGATCTCGGTGGTTGGGTGATATCTGGGGTTGGGTGCTATCCCGGGTTGGGTGATCTCTGGGGTTGGGTGATAACTGGGGCTGGGTGATCTCTGGGGTTGGGTGATCTCGGTGGTTGGGTGATATCTGGGGTTGAGTGATCTTTGGGGTTGGGTGATATCTGGGGTTGGGTGATATCTGGGGTTGAGTGATATCTGGGGCTGGGTGATCTCTGGGGTTGGGTGATATCTGGGGCTGGGTGATATCTGGGGTTGGGTGATATCTGGGGCTGGGTGCTATCTGGGGTTGGGTGATATCTGGGGTTGGGTGATCTCTGGGGCTGGGTGGTATCTGGGGCTGGGTGATATCTGGGGCTGGGTGATATCTGGGGCTGGGTGATATCTGGGGCTGGGTGATATCTGGGGCTGGGTGATCTCTGGGGCTGGGTGATATCTGGGGCTGGGTGATATCTGGGGCTGGGTGATATCAGTTGTTGGTTGATATCTGGGGTTGGTTGATATCTGGGGTTCGGTGATCTCTGGGGCTGGGTGATCTCTGGGGCTGGGTGATATCTGGGGCTGGGTGATATCTTTAGGTTGGTTGATATCTGGGGCTGGGTGATCTCTGGGGCTGGGTGATATCTGGGGCTGGGTGATATCTGGGGTTGGTTGATATCTGGGGTTGGTTGATATCTGGGGTTGGGTGATATCTGGTGTTCGGTGATATCGGGGGAGGGCTTCGGTGATATCCGTTGGGTGCTGATATCTGTTCTGCGGTACTGTTTTCCGGGGCATGAATTCAAGACTGGATTCATATCCGGGGGGGGGGGTGCTATAATAAAATTAATAATCCCTTGTCACAAGTATATTTCACTGATGTCACTGTGAAAAGCCGCTAGTCGCCATAGTCCGGCGCTTGTTGTGGAGGCCAGCACGGGAATTCATCCCGCGCTGCTGGCATTGTTCTGCATTGCAAGCCAGCAATTTAGCCCACTGTGCTAAACCAGCCCCTGTTGGGCTGTTTAGGATGGGGGTGGGGTGTCATCGGGCGGGATGATACCTGACTGGGCGCATCAGGGGGTTGTTGGGCATTTCCGGTGGTTAATATCGAGGGTGGGACCATAGAGTAGAATCATAGTATCAACAGTGCACAAGGAGGCTATTCGGCCCATCAAGTCTGCACGAGCCCTTACAAGAGCGTCTCATCTAAGCTCCCACCTCTGCCCCATCCCCGTAACCCAGTAACCCCCCTGGGGATGTATCGGGGAGGGGGTGATGTCAGGGAGGGGGAGATATCGGGGAGCGGGTGATATTGAGGAGGGGGTGATATTGGGGAGGGAGTAGTACTGGGGAGGGGGTGATATCGGGGAGGGGGTGATATCGGGGAGGGGGATAATCGAGGAAGGGGGTGATATCGGGGAGGGGGTGATATCGGTGAGGGGGTGATATCGGGGAGGGGGTGATATCAGGGTGGGGGTGATATTGGGGAGGGGGTGATATTGGGGAAGGGGTGATATCGGGGAGGGGGTGATATCGGGGTGGGGGTGATATCGGGGAGGGGGTGATACCGGGGAGGGGATGATATCGGGGTTGGGTTGATATCGGGGTGGGGGTGATATTGAGGATGGAGTGATATCGGGAGGGAGTGGTATTGGGAAGAGGGGTGATATCGGGGAAGGGGTGATATCGGGAGGAGGGGGTGATATCGGGGAGGGTGTGATATCGGGGAGTGGGTGATATCGGGGATGGGGTGATATCGGTGGGGGAGTGATATCGGGTAGGGGGTGATATCGGGGAGGGGATGATATCGGGGAGGGGGTGATATCGGGGTGGGGGTGATATCGGGGTTGTGGTGATATCGGGGAGGGGATGACATCGGGGAGGGGGTGATATCGGGGAGGGGGTGATATCGGGGTGGGGGTGATATCAGGGAGGGGGTGATAACGGGGAGGGTATGATATCGGGGTTGGGTTGATATCGGGGTGGGGGGTGATATTGAGGATGGAGTGATATCGGGAGGGAGTGGTATTGGGGAGAGGGGTGATATCGGGGAGGGGGTGATATCGGGAGGAGGGGGTGATATCGGGAGGAGGGGTGATATCGGGGAGTGGGTGATATCGGGGAGGGGGTGATATCGGTGGGGGAGTGATATCGGGTAGGGGGTGATATCGGGGAGGGGGTGATATCGGGGAGGGGGTGATATCGGGGTGGGGTTGATATCGTGGCGGGGGTGATATCGGGAACGGTGTGATATCTGGCAGGGGGTGATATCGGGGAGGGGGTTATATCGGGGATGGGGTGATATCGGGGAGGGGGACATATCTGGGAGGGGGTGATATCGGGGAGGGGGTGATATCTGGGAGGGGGTGATATCTGGGACGGGCTGATATCGGGGAGGGAGTGATATCTGGAAGGGGGTGATATCTGGGACGGGCTGATATCGGGGAGGGGGTGATATCTGGGAGGGAGTGATATCTGGGACGGGCTGATGTCGGGGAAGGGGTGATATCGGGGAGGGAGTGATATCTGGGAGGGTGTGACATCTGGGACTGGATGATATCGGGGAGGGGGTGATATCTGGGAGGGGGTGATATCTGGGACGTGCTGATATCGGTGAGGGGGTGATATCGGGGAGGGGGTGATTTCGGCGAAGGGGTGATATCGGGGAGGGGATGATATCGGGGAGGGGGTGACATCGGGGAGGGGGTGATATCGGGGAGTGGGTGATATCGGGGAAGGGGTGATATCTGGGAGGGGGTGATATCTGGGACGGGCTGATATCGGTGAGAGGGTGATATCGGGGAGTGGGTGATATCGGGGAGGGGGTGATATCTGGGACGGGCTGATATCGGTGAGGGGGTGATATCGGGGAGGGGGTGATATCGGGGAGGGGGTGATATCGGGGAGTGGGTGATATCGGGGAGGGGTTGATATCGGGGTGGGGGTGATATCGGGGAGGGGGTGATTTCGGCGAAGGGGTGATATCGGGGAGGGGATGATATCGGGGAGGGTGTGATATCGGGGAGGGGGTGATATCGGGGAGTGGGTGATATCGGGGAAGGGGTGATATCTGGGAGGGGGTGATATCTGGGACGGGCTGATATCGGTGAGAGGGTGATATCGGGGAGGGCGTGATATCTGGGAGGGGGTGATATCTGGGACGGGCTGATATCGGTGAGGGGGTGATATCCGGGGTGGGCGGAGGGGCAGTGCTGTGGTGTCTATTGGGACACAACAATCCCGACGACCCAATGGGGCCAATGGGCAGCAGATGCCGCCACTGCGACTGTGCCACACCCATCCCAGCATGCCCTGCGTGCTGGCGTCAACCATCTTGTATTGCCATAAGAACATAAGAACATAAGAACTAGGAGCAGGAGGAGGCCATCTGGCCCCTCAAGCCTGCTCCACCCTTCAATGAGATCATGGCTGATCTTTTGTGGACTCAGCTCCACTTTCCGGCCCGAACACCATAAACCTGAATCCCTTTATTCTTCAAAAAACTATCTATCTTTATCTTAAAAACATTTAATGAATTAGCCTCTACTGCTTCACTGGGCAAGGAATTCCATAGATTCGCAACCCTTTGGGTGACGAAGTTCCTCCTAAACTCTGTCCTCTATCTACTTCCCCTTATTTTGAGGCTATGCCCCCCCTAGTTCTGCTTTCACCCGCCAGTGGAAACAACCTGCCCGCATCTATCCTATCTATTCCCTTCATAATCTTATATGTTTCTATAAGGTCCCCCCTCATCCTTCTAAATTCCAACGAGTACAGTCCCAGTCTACTCAACCTCTCCTCGTAATCCAACCCTTGGATTAACCGAGTGAATCTCCTCTGCACACCCTCCAGTGCCAGTACGTCCTTTCTCAATTAAGGAGACGAAAACTGAACACAATACTCCAGGTGTGGCCTCACTAACACCTTATACAATTGCAGCATAACCTCCCTAGTCTTAAACTCCATCCCTCTAGCAATGAAGGACAGAATTCTAGTTGCCTTCTTAATCACCTGTTGCACCTGTCAACCAACCTTTTGCGACTCATGCACTAGCACACCCAGGTCTCTCTGCACAGCAGCATGTTTTAATATTTTATCATTTAAATAATAATCCCTTTTTCTATTATTCCTACCAAAATGGATAACCTCACATTTGTCAACATTGTATTCCATCTGCCAGACCCTAGCCCATTCACTTAGCCTATCCAAATCCCTCTGCAGACTTCCAGTATCCTCTGCACTTTTTGCTTTACCACTTATCTTAGTGTCGTCTGCAAACTTGGACACATTGCCCTTGGTCCCCAACTATAAATCATCTATGTAAATTGTGAACAGCTGTGGGCCCAACACTGATCCCTGAGGGACACCACTAGCTACTGATTGCCAACCAGAGAAACACCCATTAATCCCCACTCTTTGCTTTCTATTAATTAACCAATCCTCTATCCATGCTACTACTTTCCCCTTAATGCCATGCATCTTTATCTTATGCAGTAACCTTTTGTGTGGCACCTTGTCAATGGTATTCTGGAAATCCAGATATACCACATCCATTGGCTCCCCATTATCTACCGCACCGGTCATGTCCTCAAAAATTCCACTAAATTAGTTAGGCACGACCTGCCCTTTATGAACCCATGCTGCGTCTGCCCAATGGGACAATTTCCATCCAGGTGCCTCGCTATTTCTTCCTTGATGATAGATTCCAGCATCTTCCCTACTACCGAAGTTAAGCTCACTGGCATTTAATTACCCGCTTTCTGCCTACCTCCTTTTTTAAACAGTGGTGTCACGTTTGCTAATTTCCAATCCGCCGGGACCACCCCAGAGTCTAGTGAATTTGGGTAAATTATCACGAGTGCATTTACAATTTCCCTAGCCATCTCTTTTAGCACTCTGGGATGCATTCCATCAGGGCCAGGAGACTTGTCTACCTTTAGCCCCATTAGCTTGCCCATCACTACCTCCTTGGTGATAACAATCCTCTCAAGGTCCTCACCTGTCATAGCCTCATTTCCATCAGTCACTGGCATGTTATTTGTGTCTTCCACTGTGAAGACCGACCCAAAAAACCTGTTCAGTTCCTCAGCCATTTCCTCATCTCCCATTATTAAATCTCCCTTCTCACCCTCTAAAGGACCAATATTTACCTTCGCCACTCTTTTTTGTTTTATGTATTTGTAAAAACTTTTACTATCTGTTTTTATATTCTGAGCAAGTTTACTCTCATAATCTATCTTACTCTTCTTTATAGCTTTTTTAGTAGCTTTCTGTTGCCCCCACTTGTGTTGGCAGGGGAGTCTCCCTCTGGCGCTCGGGGGACAGCGGCCTCTGGCGGCCGGGGGGGGGGACAGTGGCCTTTAACGGGGGGGGGGACAGCGGCCTCTGGCGGCGGGGGGACAGCAGCCTCTGGCGGTGGGGGACAGCGGCCTCTGGCGGTGGGGGACAGCGGCCTCTGGCGGCGGGGGGACAGCGGCCTCTGGCGGCGGGGGGACAGCGGCCTCTGGCGGGAGGGGGACAGCAGCCTCTGGCGGTGGTGGGACAGCGGCCTCTGGCGACAGGGAGGGGGACAACGGCCTCTGGCGGCCAGGGGGGGGACAGTGGCCTTTAACGGGGGGGGGCAGTGGCCTTTGACGGGGGGGGGGGGACAGCGGCCTCTGGCGGGGGGGGGGGACAGCGGCCTCTGGCGGGAGGGGGACAGCGGCCTCTGGCGGGGGGGACAGCGGCCTCTGGCGGCGGGGGGACAGCGACCTCTCTCGGCGGGGGGACAGCGGCCTCTGGCGGCCGGGGGACAGCGGCCTCTGGCGGCAGGGAGGGGGACAGCGGCCTCTGGCGGCGGGGGGACAGCGGCTTCTGGCCATCCTTCCATTCATCCAGTCCTG